>NC_069500.1:765347416-765497416 GCF_027579735.1 Bombina bombina | reverse complement strand
TCTGCCCTCCCTAACATCGCCGACACCTAACTTCAAGTATTAACCCCTAATCTGCCGACCGAATCTCGCCGCTATTCTAATAAATGGATTAACCCCTAAAGCTAAGTCTAACCCTAACACTAACACCCCCCTAAGTTAAATATAATTTAAATCTAACAAAATAAATTAACTCTTATTAAATAAATTATTCCTATTTAAAGCTAAATACTTACCTGTAAAATAAACCCTAATATAGCTACAATATAAATTATAATTATATTATAGCTATTTTAGGATTTATATTTATTTTACAGGTAACTTTGTATTTATTTTAACCAGGTACAATAGCTATGAAATAGTTAAGAACTATTTAATAGCTAAAATAGTTAAAATAATTACAAAATTACCTGTAAAATAAATCCTAACCTAAGTTACAATTAAACCTAACACTACACTATCAATAAATTAATTAAATACAATATCTACAAATAAATACAATGAAATAAACTAACTAAAGTACAAAAAATAAAAAAGAACTAAGTTACAAAAAATAAAAAAATATTTACAAACATCAGAAAAATATTACAACAATTTTAAACTAATTACACCTACTCTAAGCCCCCTAATAAAATAACAAAGACCCCCAAAATAAAAAAATGCCCTACCCTATTCTAAATTACTAAAGTTCAAAGCTCTTTTACCTTACCAGCCCTGAACAGGGCCCTTTGCGGGGCATGCCCCAAAGAATTCAGCTCTTTTGCCTGTAAAAAAAACACATACAATACCCCCCCCCCAACATTACAACCCACCACCCACATACCCCTAATCTAACCCAAACCCCCCTTAAATAAACCTAACACTAAGCCCCTGAAGATCTTCCTACCTTATCTTCACCATACCAGGTTCACCGATCGATCCAGAAGAGCTCCTCCGATGTCCTGATCCAAGCCCAAGCAGAGGGCTGAAGATGTCCATGATCCGGCTGAAGTCTTCTATCAACGGCATCTTCAATCTTCTTTCTTCCGGATCCATCTTGCAGACCTCCGACGCGGAACATCCTGCTGGCCCGACGGACTACCGACGAATGAAGGCTCCTTTAAGGGTCGTCATCCAAGATGGCGTCCCTCGAATTCCGATTGGCTGATAGGATTCTATCAGCCAATCGGAATTAAGGTAGGAAAATTCTGATTGGCTGATGGAATCAGCGAATCAGAATCAAGTTCAATCCGATTGGCTGATCCGCTCAGCCAATCAGATTGAGCTCGCATTCTATTGGCTGTTCCGATCAGCCAATAGAATGCGAGCTCAATCTGATTTATTGATAGTGTAGTGTTAGGTTTAATTGTAACTTAGGTTAGGATTTATTTTACAGGTAATTTTGTAATTATTTTAACTATTTTATCTATTGTACCTGGTTAAAATAAATACAAAGTTACCTGTAAAATAAATATAAATCCTAAAATAGCTATAATATAAATATAATTTATATTGTAGCTATATTAGGATTTATTTTACAGGTAAGTATTTAGCTTTAAATAGGAATAATTTCTTTAATAAGAGTTAATTTATTTCCTTAGATTTAAATTATATTTAACTTATGGGGGTGTTAGGGCTAGGGTTAGACTTAGCTTTAGGGGTTAATAAATTTATTAGAATAGCGGTGAGCTCCAGTCGGCAGATTAGGGGTTAATGTTAGAAGTTAGGTGTCGGCGATGTTAGGGAGGGCAGATTAGGGGTTAATACTATTTATTATAGGGTTAGTGAGGCGGATTAGGGGTTAATAACTTTATTATAATAGCGGTGCGGTCCACTCAGCAGATTAGGGGTTAATAAGTGTAGGCAGGTGGAGGCGACTTGTGGGGGGGCAGATTAGGGGTTAATAAATATAATATAGGGGTCGGCGGTGTTAGGGACAGCAGATTAGGGGTACATATCGATAATGTAAGTAGCGGCGGTTTACAGAGCGGCAGAGTAGGGGTTAATAATAATATGCAGGGGTCAGCGATAGCGGGGGTGGCAGATTAGGGGTTAATAAGTGTAAGGTTAGGGGTGTTTAGACTCGGGGTACATGTTAGAGTGTTAGGTGCAGACGTAGGAAGTGTTTCCCCATAGCAAACAATGGGGCTGCGTTAGGAGCTGAACGCAGCTTTTTTGCAGGTGTGCACGAGCACGTTTTTGAAGCTGGCCGCATCCGTAAGCAACTCTGGTATCGAGAGTTGAAGTTGCGTTAAATATGCTGTACGCTCCTTTTTTGGAGCCTAACGCAGCCATTCTGTGGACTCTCAATACCAGAGTTATTTTAAAGGTGCGGCCAGAAAAAAGCCAGCGTTAGCTACGCGGGTCGTTACCGACAAAACTCTAAATCTAGCCGTAAGAGAATGACGCAAAAATGATAATAGAAGTAAATGGATTTTTTTTTTTTTAATGTATGCTCTATCTGATTCATAAAAGAAAAATGTTGGGTTTCATTCCCTCTTTAAGATGACCTTTCACTGTAACTAAGGAGCCTACCCAGAAAACTGAAAGCAGCCCAGACCATTATCTCTCCTCTACTAAAATGTACAGTAGGCACTATGTATTCCAGTAGGTAGTATTCTCCTGGCATCCGGTACACTAAGATTTTTCCATCATACTGCTAGATAGTGATTCGTCACTCCAGAGAACATATTTCCACTTCTCCAGTGGCAGCGTGTTTTATTCCACTCCAGCTGATGCTTAGCATTGCGCATGCTAATGTGAGACATATGTAGTTGCTTGGCCACAGAAACCCATTTTATGCAGCTCCCGACGCACAGTTTTTGTGCTGATGTTGCTTTCAGAAGCAGCTTGGAACTTTTAGTGATTGATGCAACAGATGATAGACGATTTTTACTCGCTGCATGCTTTAGCACTCAGTGGCCCTGCTCTGTGAGTTTGCATAGTCTTCCACTTCTTGACTGAGCTATTGTTGCCTCTAGACACTTCCACTTCACAATAATAGCACTTACAGGGGTACATCTAGTAGGGAAGACATTTCACAAACTTACTTGTGGCAAAGGTGGCATTCTATGGCACTGAGCTCTTCAGTAAAACTCATTGTACTGCCAATGCTTGTCTATATAGATATCATGACTATGTACTGGATGTTATGCACCTGTTAGCAATGGGTGTGGCTAATATACCTGAACTCAATGATTACTAGTGGTGTCAACATACTTTTGACTATATAGTGTAGCTACCAGCTTCAAAAAACGTCCAGTGAAGTATCTGCCATATTGTCTGCTTTTGAGTTTTAGTTGGCCATGATATTATAATATTAAAAAAAATGTGTCTAAGAGCTGAATTGAAGGGTAATTAAAGAAATGTTGTTGCATCTAAACAAAGGCATTATATATAGCTATAGTGTTTTTTTTATTTTTTGGTTTTTTTTTATTTTTAATTCTTTGAAATGGATATTCTTGTGATGGAAAGATAAAAAAAAACTCTTTGTTTTAATGCTTGTGGGACATCACCAATGGAGATATGAAGGTTGTCTTTATCGGTCAGTAATAAAATCTATTCCACTGATTTTCTATGTTTGTTTATTAAAAGCTTTTTATATATTTGAGTAGTACAGGGATAATATATTTCTTCTTATAGCAACTTGTACATTATAGGCTGGTATTGTTAAAATAATATAAATATCAATTTGAATGAAATTAGGCATCTAATATTGAAATTACAATCAACGTGTGTTCTGTTTTCAGGATTACATTAATGGTTCTAACAAGACTGGTGCTTTAAAACCCAGGCAGATGTCATTTGCTGACTTAAGTGATTTGTCATCTGACGAGTGGGAAACAAAACACAAAGCAACAGAAAACTCCAACCAAGTCACCTACACACAGAGCAGGTTCCTCAAAAAGAAGCCACAAAGTAACTTAAACTCATTAAGTCCAAAGAATCGCAATCCTATAGCAAAGGAGAACAAACAACCTGTCCATTTAAAACCTGCTGTCAAATCAAATATTCAGACCAGTCCAGCGCTGAAGAGACTGGCAGAAATAGAAAACAGACACAGGCTGAGGTATGTACAATGGAGAATCTGTAGGGTAGTGGGTAAGATATTGTGTTTCAGTGCATGAGAATAATATATGGTTTGTTGGGCTGCAGCATTCCCAAATCATCTTGTATTATTAAAGTTATTAAACTGCTGGACAGAACTTCAACAGAATAGTTACTACTTATCATGCTCTTTTCCTCCTGTGGCTCTCTTTAGAACTATTCTCGTAGTTTAAAGGACTAGTAAATACAGTAGATTTGCATAAACAACAAATGCATGATGAAAAGACAATGCAATTGTATTTAGTCTGAACTTTAAGTAGTAGATATTTTTCTGACAAATTTCAAAGTTATGTCTATTTCCCCTCCCCCTGTATCATGTGACAGCTATCAGCTAATCACAAATTCATATACGTATATCCTTTGAATTGTTGCACATGCTCAGTAGAAGCTGGTGACTCGACAAGTTTAAGTATAAAAAGACTGTGCACATTTAGTTAAAGTAAATTAGAAAGCTGTTTAAAATTGCATTGAATCTTGAAAGTTTAATTTTGAGTGTCCCTTTAACCCTTTATGGTTGTTGAGTCTTCACATTTTCATACTGGGCGCTGCCATCTTGGAGCTCCCTTATCCTTACACCTTGTTACAGAAATGGTGACTATTCACACATCACAGAGGTTTCTAGATATTTCACAGCTGTGTAGCTTGCACAATACACAGGCGGTTTAGAATTTTTGTAATGTTTCTACACAGTTTTTTTTAAAGGGACATTCTAGCCAAAATTGAAATCCACATGGATGCATTTCAGTTTTGAATAAAAACATTTTTGTAATATACATGTATTCGCAAAAATGCTTCTAGTAAAAGCTATAGTTATTTCTATAGTGTATTTAAGTATGCAGTGTGCACCAGCTGATATGATACAGGCCCCACTGGTGCTCTGAGCAGCTGCAGTACATAAAATGCTGATGCACTGAGAATATCTAGCTATGCTTCACATGCACGTGCTGAGAAAAATGTTAACACTAAAACAATGATAACTTTTACTAGCTGCATTTTTGACAATACATGTATATTGTAAATATGAATGTTTCTACTCAAAGATGTAATTCATCTATGTGCATTTATATTTTGACTGGAATGTCCCTTTAAAAGTATACATAATTTATGTATGAAGGTTTGATATGGTCCTGCAGAAGGAGATGAATGAAATTCAAAATTTTCCAGGGTATTATTATTATCAGTTATTTGTAGAGCGCCAACAGATTTTCTAGCGCTATAAACATAGGCGTTATTCAGGATAACATTTATAAGGATCAAATGGGTAGAGGGCCCTGATGAGAGTTGCACTTTTGTAGTCGGCTCTTATGAAGGTGATCTACAAACAGCTGGGCTCATAGGCTTATATTCTAAGGGGTTCAAGGGGATAGCAATGGAGTTAGGAAAGGAAAGTGTAGGTTGTATGCATCCCTGAACAGTAGAGTCTTTAGGGAGCACTTGAAGCTTTCAAAACTAGGGAAGAGTCTTGTGGAGCGAGGCAGAGAGTTCCACATGATGGGAGCCAGTCTGGAGAAGTCCTGTATATGTGAGTTTGAGGAGGTAACAGGAGAGGAGGAGATCATGAGCAGAGGGAAGGGGACGGGAGGGAGAGTATTTGGAGACGAGGTCTGAGATACAGGGGGAGCAGTGCAGTTGAGGGCTTTGTATGTCAGAGTCAGATTTTTTTGTTTAATCCTAGAGGAAGCCAATGAAGGGATTGGCAGAGAGGTGCAGCAGATGAAGAGCGACGTGTAAGGAAGATGATCCTGGCAGATACATTTATTATGGATTGTAAAGGAGCTAGACGGCAGCTTGAGAGTCCAGAAAGGATGGAGTTGCAGTAGTCAAGGCAGGAAAGGATAAGAGAGTGGATTAAGATCTGGTTTTTTTTCTCTTTATTTAAATACCAATTCATAGTACAATTCATACAGTCAAAAAAAAAAAGGAGACATGAGTACAAAGAAAAATAACAAAGTCACATAACGTGTAGTAAGTGTCCTTACAATATTTCTATTATCAAGATCCGTCTGTAACACAGTCTTTACCTTTTAACCCCTTAATGACCACAGCACTTTTCCATTTTCTGTCCGTTTGGGACCAAGGCTATTTTTACATTTTTGCGGTGTTTGTGTTTAGCTGTAATTTTCCTCTTACTCATTTACTGTACCCACACATATTATATACCGTTTTTCTCGCCATTAAATGGACTTTCAAAATATACCATTATTTTCATCATATCTTATAATTTACTATAAAAAATATTATAAAATATGAGGAAAAAATGGAAAAAAACACACTTTTTCTAACTTTGACCCCCAAAATCTGTTACACATCTACAACCACCAAAAAACACCCATGCTAAATAGTTTCTAAATTTTGTCCTGAGTTTAGAAATACCCAATGTTTACATGTTCTTTGCTTTTTTTGCAAGTTATAGGGCCATAAATACAAGTAGCACTTTGCCAAACCACTTTTTTTCAAAATTAGCGCTAGTTACATTGGGACACTAATATCTTTCAGGAATCTCTGAATATCCATTGACATGTATATATTTTTTTTTTAGAAGACATCCCAAAGTATTGATCTAGGCCCATTTTGGTATATTTCATGCCACCATTTCACCGCCGAATGCGATCAAATAAATTTTTTTTTTACTTTTTCACAAATTTTTTCACAAACTTTAGGTTTCTCACTGAAATTATTTACAAACAACTCAAGAAATTATGGAATAAATGGTTGTAAATGCTTCTCTGGGATCCCCTTTGTTCATAAATAGCAGACATATATGGCTTTGGCTTTGCTTTTTGGTAATTAGAAGGCTGCTAAATGCCACTGCGCACCACACGTGTATTATGCCCAGCAGTGAATGGGTTAATTAGGGAGCATGTAGGAAGCTTCTAGGGTTAATTTTAGCTCTAGTGTAGTGTAGTAGACAACCCCAAGTATTGATCTAGGCCCATTTTGGTATATTTCAAGCCACCATTTCACCGCCAAAAGCAATCGAATAAAAAAAAATTGTTCACTTTTTCAAACTTTAGGTTTCTCACTAAAATTATTTACAAACAGCTTGTGCAATTATGGCACAAATGGTTTTAAATGCTTCTCTGGGATCCCCTTTGTTCAGAAATAGCAGACATATATGGCTTTGGCGTTGCTTTTTGGTAATTATAAGGCCGCTAAATGCTGCTGCGCATCACATGTGTATTATGGCCAGCAGTGAAGGGGTTAATTAGGGAGCATGTAGGAAGCTTCTAGGGTTAATTTTAGCTCTAGTGTAGTGTAGTAGACAACCCCAAGTATTGATCTAGGCCCATTTTGGTATATTTCAAGCCACCATTTCACCGCCAAAAGCAATCGAATAAAAAAAAATTGTTCACTTTTTCAAACTTTAGGTTTCTCACTAAAATTATTTACAAACAGCTTGTGCAATTATGGCACAAATGGTTTTAATTGCTTCTCTGGGATCCCCTTTGTTCAGAAATAGCAGACATATATGGCTTTGGCGTTGCTTTTTGGTAATTATAAGGCCGCTAAATGCTGCTGCGCATCACATGTGTATTATGGCCAGCAGTGAAGGGGTTAATTAGGTAGTTTTTAGGGAGCTTGCAGGGTTAATTTTAGCTTTAGTGTAGAGATCAGACTCCCACCTGACACATCCCACCCCCTGATCCCTCCCAAACAGCTCTCTTCCCTCCCCCACCCCACAATTGTCCCCGCCATCTTAAGTACTGGCAGAAAGTCTGCCAGTACTAAAATAAAAGGTATTAAAAAAAAATAATAATTTCTCCAACATTGGTGTGTCCGGTCCACGGCGTCATCCTTACTTCTGGGATATTCTCTTCCCCCAACAGGAAATGGCAAAGAGTCCCAGCAAAGCTGGTCACATGATCCCTCCTAGGCTCCGCCCACCCCAGTCATTCTCTTTGCCGTTGCACAGGCAACATCTCCACGGAGATGGTTAAGAGTTTTTTGGTGTTTAAATGTAGTTTTATTCTTCTATCAAGTGTTAGTTATTTTAAAATAGTGCTGGTATGTACTATTTACTCTGAAACAGAAAAGGATGAAGATTTCTGTTTGTAAGAGGAAGATGATTTTAGCAGACAGTAACTAAAATCGATTGCTGTTTCCACACAGGACTGTTGAGATGAAGTAACTTCAGTTGGGGGAAACAGTTAGCAGTCTTTTCTGCTTAAGGTATGACTAGCCATATTTCTAACAAGACCATGTAATGCTGGAAGGCTGTCATTTCCCCTCATGGGGACCGGTAAGCCATTTTCTTAGTTAAACATAAAAGAATAAAGGGCTTCAAAAAGGGCTTAAAAACTGGTAGACATTTTTCTGGGCTAAAACAATTGCTTTACTAGGCATATTATGCAGATTCTAACTAATTATTGGTATTATAATCTTGGGGAACGTTTAGAAAAACGGCAGGCACTGTGTTGGACACCTTTTTCAGATGGGGGCCTTTCTAGTTATAGACAGAGCCTCATTCTGGGACTGTATAGGGGTTAAATGTAAAAACGGCTCCGGTTCCATTAATTTAAGGGTTAAAGCTCTGAAATTTGGTGTGCAATACTTTTAATGCTTTAAGACACTGTGGTGAAATTTTGGTGAATTTTGTACAATTCCTTCATACTTTTTCACATACTCAGTAATAAAGTGTTTTAAGTTTGAAATTTAAAGTGACAGTAACGGTTTTATTTTAAAACGTTTTTTGTGCTTTGTTGACAAGTTTAAGCCTGTTTAACATGTCTGTACCATCAGATAAGCTATGTTCTATATGTATGAAAGCCAATGTGTCTCCCCATTTAAATTTATGTGATAATTGTGCCATAGTGTCCAAACAAAGTAAGGACAGTAATGCAACAGATAATGATATTGCCCAAGATGATTCCTCAAATGAGGGGAGTAAACATGATACTACATCATCCCCTACTGTGTCTACACCAGTTATGCCCACACAGGAGGCCCCTAGTACATCTAGTGCGCCAATACTTATTACCATGCAACAATTAACGGCTGTAATGGATAACTCCATAGCAAATCTTTTATCCAAAATGCCTACTTATCAGAGAAAGCGCGATTGCTCTGTTTTAAACACTGAAGAGCAAGAGGACGCTGATGATAACTGTTCTGACATACCCTCACACCAATCTCAAGGGGCCATGAGGGAGGTTTTGTCTGATGGAGAAATTTCAGATTCAGGAAAAATTTCTCATCAAGAAGAACCTGATGTTGTGACATTTAAATTTAAATTAGAACATCTCCGCACACTGCTTAAGGAGGTGTTATCTACTCTGGATGATTGTGACAATTTGGTCATTCCAGAGAAATTATGTAAGATGGACAAGTTCCTAGAGGTTCCGGTGCCCCCCGACGCTTTTCCTATACCCAAGCGGGTGGCGGACATAGTAAATAAAGAGTGGGAAAGGTCCGGCATACCTTTTGTTCCCCCCCCCTATATTTAAGAAATTATTTCCTATAGTCGACCCCAGAAAGGACTTATGGCAGACAGTCCCCAAGGTCGAGGGGGCGGTTTCTACTCTAAACAAACGCACTACTATTCCTATCGAAGATAGTTGTGCTTTCAAAGATCCTATGGATAAGAAATTAGAGGGTTTGCTTAAAAAGATTTTTGTACAGCAAGGTTACCTTCTACAACCAATTTCATGCATTGTTCCTGTCACTACGGCAGCGTGTTTCTGGTTCGAGGAACTAGAAAAATCGCTCAGTAAAGAATCTTCGTATGAGGAGGTTATGGACAGAGTTCAAGCACTTAAATTGGCTAACTCTTTTGTTTTAGATGCCGCTTTGCAATTAGCTAGATTAGCGGCGAAAAATTCAGGGTTTGCTGTCGTGGCGCACAGAGTGCTTTGGCTAAAGTCTTGGTCAGCGGATGTGTCTTCCAAGACAAAATTGCTTAACATTCCTTTCAAAGGTAAAACATTATTTGGACCTGATTTGAAAGAGATTATTTCAGACATCACTGGGGGAAAGGGCCGCGCCCTCCCACAGGATAGGTCTTTTAAGGCTAATAATAAGCCTAATTTTCGTCCCTTTCGCAGAAACGGACCAGTCTCTAATTCTGTATCCTCTAAGCAAGAGGGTAATACTTCACAACCCAAACCAGCCTGGAAACCAATGCAAGGCTGGAACAAGGGTAAGCAGGCCAAGAAGCCTACCACTGCTACCAAAACAGCATGAAGGGATAGCCCCCGATCCGGGACCGGATCTAGTGGGGGGCAGACTTTCTCTCTTTGCTCAGGCTTGGGCAAGAGATGTTCAGTATCCTTGGGCGCTAGAAATAGTTTCTCAAGGTTATCTCCTGGAATTCAAGGAACTACCCCCAAGGGGAAGGTTCCACAGGTCTCAATTATCTTCAAACCAAATAAAGAGACAGGCATTCTTACATTGTGTAGAAGACCTGTTAAAGATGGGAGTGATACATCCAGTTCCAATAAGAGAACAAGGAATGGGATTTTATTCCAATCTGTTCATAGTTTCTAAAAAAGAGGGAACATTCAGACCAATTTTGGATCTAAAGATCCTAAACAAATTTCTCAGGGTACCATCGTTCAAAATGGAAACTATTCGAACGATCCTACCTACTATCCAGGAAAATCAATTTATGACTACCGTGGATTTAAAGGATGCGTACCTACATATTCCTATCCACAAGGAACATCATCAGTTCCTAAGGTTCGCTTTTCTGGACAAGCATTACCAGTTTGTGGCACTTCCATTTGGATTAGCCACTGCTCCAAGGATTTTCACAAAGGTACTAGGGTCCCTTCTAGCGGTTCTAAGACCAAGGGGCATTGCAGTAGTACCTTACTTGGACGACATCCTGATTCAAGCGTCGTCCCTGTCAAAAGCAAAGGCTCATACGGACATCGTCCTAGCCTTTCTCAGATCTCACGGATGGAAGGTGAACAAAGAAAAAAGTTCTCTGTCCCCGTCAACAAGAGTTCCCTTCTTGGGAACAATAATAGATTCCTTAGAAATTAGGATTTTTCTGACAGAGGTCAGAAAATCAAAACTTCTAAGCTCTTGTCAAGTACTTCATTCTGTTCCTCGTCCTTCCATAGCGCAGTGCATGGAAGTAATAGGATTGATGGTTGCAACAATGGACATAGTTCCTTTTGCACGAATTCATCTAAGACCATTACAACTGTGCATGCTCAGACAGTGGAATGGGGATTATACAGACTTGTCTCCGACGATTCAAGTAGATCAAAAGACCAGAGATTCACTCCGTTGGTGGCTGACCAAGGACAATCTGTCACAGGGAATGAGCTTCCGCAGACCAGAGTGGGTCATTGTCACGACCGACGCCAGCCTAGTGGGCTGGGGCGCGGTCTGGGAATCCCTGAAAGCTCAGGGTCTATGGTCTCGGGAAGAGTCTCTTCTCCCGATAAACATTCTGGAACTGAGAGCGATATTCAATGCTCTCAGAGCTTGGCCTCAACTAGCAAAGGCCAAATTCATAAGGTTTCAGTCAGACAACATGACGACCGTTGCATATATCAATCATCAGGGGGGAACAAGGACTTCCCTGGCGATGAAAGAAGTGACCAAGATAATTCAATGGGCGGAGGATCACTCCTGCCACTTGTCTGCGATCCACATCCCAGGAGTGGAAAATTGGGAAGCGGATTTTCTGAGTCGTCAGACATTCCATCCGGGGGAGTGGGAACTCCATCCAGAAATCTTTGCCCAAATAACTCAATTATGGGGCATTCCAGACATCGATCTGATGGCGTCTCGTCAGAACTTCAAGCTTGCTACGGGTCCAGATCCAGGGATCCCAAGGCGACCCTAGTAGATGCACTAGTAGCACCTTGGACCTTCAACCTAGCTTATGTATTCCCACCGTTTCCTCTCATCCCCACGCTGGTAGCCAGGATCAATCAGGAGAGGGCCTAGGTGATCTTGATAGCTCCTGCGTGGCCACGCAGGACTTGGTATGCAGACCTGGTGAATATGTCATCGGCTCCACCATGGAAGCTACCTTTGAGACAGGACCTTCTTGTTCAGGGTCCATTCGAACATCCGAATCTGGTTTCCCTCCAACTGATGGCTTGGAGATTGAACGCTTGATTTTATCAAAGCGTGGGTTTTCAGATTCTGTAATAGATACTCTGATTCAGGCTAGAAAGCCTGTAACTAGAAAAATTTACCATAAAATATGGAAAAAATATATCTGTTGGTGTGAATCTAAAGGATTCCCATGGAACAAGATAAAAATTCCTAAGATTCTATCCTTTCTACAAGAAGGTTTGGAGAAAGGATTATCTGCAAGTTCTCTGAAGGGACAGATCTCTTCTTTATCTGTTTTACTTCACAAAAGACTGGCAGCTGTGCCAGATGTTCAAGCATTTGTTCAGGCTCTGGTTAGGATCAAGCCTGTTTACAGACCTTTGACTCCTCCCTGGAGTCTAAATCTAGTTCTTTCAGTTCTTCAAGGGGTTCCGTTTGAACCCTTACATTCCGTAGATATTAAGTTATTATCTTGGAAAGTTTTGTTTTTGGTTGCAATTTCTTCTGCTAGAAGAGTTTCAGAGTTATCTGCTCTGCAGTGTTCTCCGCCCTATCTGGTGTTCCATGCAGATAAGGTGGTTTTGCGTACTAAGCCTGGTTTTCAACAAAAATATTAACCAGGAGATAGTTGTACCTTCTTTGTGTCCGAATCCAGTTTCAAAGAAGGAACGTTTGTTACACAATTTGGACGTAGTCCGTGCTCTAAAATTCTATTTAGAGGCTACTAAAGATTTCAGACAAACATCTTCCTTGTTTGTTGTTTATTCTGGTAAAAGGAGAGGTCAAAAAGCGACTTCTACCTCTCTTTCCTTTTGGCTTAAAAGCATTATCCGATTGGCTTATGAGACTGCCGGACGGCAGCCTCCTGAAAGAATCACAGCTCACTCCACTAGGGCTGTGGCTTCCACATGGGCCTTCAAGAACGAGGCTTCTGTTGACAAGATATGTAAGGCAGCGACTTGGTCTTCACTGCACACTTTTGCCAAATTTTACAAATTTGATACTTTTGCTTCTTCGGAGGCTATTTTTGGGAGAAAGGTTTTGCAAGCCGTGGTGCCTTCCATTTAGGTGACCTGATTTGCTCCCTCCCTTCATCCGTGTCCTAAAGCTTTGGTATTGGTTCCCACAAGTAAGGATGACGCCGTGGACCGGACACACCAATGTTGGAGAAAACAGAATTTATGCTTACCTGATAAATTACTTTCTCCAACGGTGTGTCCGGTCCACGGCCCGCCCTGGTTTTTTAATCAGGTCTGATGAATTATTTTCTCTAACTACAGTCACCACGGTATCATATGGTTTCTCCTATATATATTTCCTCCTGTCCGTCGGTCGAATGACTGGGGTGGGCGGAGCCTAGGAGGGATCATGTGACCAGCTTTGCTGGGACTCTTTGCCATTTCCTGTTGGGGAAGAGAATATCCCACAAGTAAGGATGACGCCGTGGACCGGACACACCGTTGGAGAAAGTAATTTATCAGGTAAGCATAAATTCTGGTTTTTTTTTTAGCATATTTACATATGCTGCTATGTAGGGTCCCCCCTTAGCCCCCAACCTCCCTGATCCCCCCAAAATAGCTCCCTAACCCTCCCCCTCTGCCTTATTGGGGCCATCTTGGGTACTGGCAGCTGTCTGCCAGTACCCAGTTTGCAAATAAAAATGTTTTTTTTTTTTATTATTTTTTTTTATTTGTTTCTGTAGTGTAGCTTCCCCCCCACAGTCCAATACCCCACCAGCCAAACCGATCACCAAATAAATATATTAACCCCTTTGATCCCCACTTCTAACAAAAAACTTTCTGTAGCGTAGTGGTTCCCACCCGCTCCCTCCCCGTGCACGCGCCCGCCCGGCCTCCCCGTGCACGTGCGCGCGTCCGTGCGCTTCCCCCCGGTCGTCCCCGCCCCCGATCCCGCCCCCCTCCGCATCACAAAGGCCATCGATGGCCGCCACCCACCTCCCACACCGGCTCCCACCCACCAACGAACGTAGCCGTTAATGTCCGGTGCAGAGAGGGCCACAGAGTGGCTCTCTCTGCACCGGATGGCTAAAAATGGTTATTGCAGGATGCCTCGATATCGAGGCATCACTGCAATAACCGGAAAGCAGCTGGAAGCGAGCAGGATCGCTTCCAGCTGCTTTCCACACCGAGGACGTGCAGGGTACGTCCTCAGGCGTTAACTGCCTTTTTTTTTAGGACGTACCCTGCACGTCCTCGGTCATTAAGGGGTTAAAGAACTGACAATTACCAAAAACCAATTACTTCTTAGTACATGAATTGGGAATTCTCAAAACCTATTTTATAATGAACCAAAATAATATAGCAAGACAAAAAGGACACACGACGAGACAACAAAACAAAAAAAATAAAAAAATTATGTAGTCATTAAGACCCAGGGAGTTACAGCAATAAGTCAATCTAGGGGTGGAAAACTAGTCTCCAGTCAGCCTCCCTAGGTCAAAGTATAGCCTATCTATATGAGTATAAACTTATCCGGGGCTATGTCACTCCCGGGGATATAAAGCCTGCTTTATACAAAGGTTTCAGAATATCTGCTTCCATCGCCGGTGTTTGCAGTCTAATAATATCCACCCATTTTATGTAAAAATCTGAATTGTCTTTCATCGTTTGGCTCTAAATTCAATTGCTCTATGATTAATTGAGCAATCATTTTTTGTACAAAATCTGCTAAACTCGGGTATTTTTTGGATTTCTGCAATTATCAAAGCATATTCTTCTTTTACATACTGTTTTTCGAAGATAAAAAAAAAGATACTTACAGACGTAAAAACCACCCTTTGACTCGAAAACCTATTCAACCAAAATGCTATTTTCTTCCAAAACTGAAGTATCCTCGGGCAGCTCCACAAACAATGGACAATATCTGCCCGAGGGGCATAACAGTGAAAGCAATTCCCTTTAGAATTCTTATCCCATTTAGCTAATCGTATGGGCGTAATGTATGCAAAATTTACCAGATAACTATGAGATTCTTTCCATATGTCCATCAGGACATTTTTTTTGCCATTTTGAACTGAACATTCACACAGAGTCATTGCGGACCCACAGAGGAAGTTTCTGCACTCCCAAGGAAGGGATGTAAAGCCTAACAAGTTATTCCACATTTCTGGCAAGCTTGAAGAGGTACTTAAAAGAATCAAAGGGGAGAAATGGGAAAGGAAACAAATGAGTAAAAGAAAATACAAGAGGCAAAAAGAAACTCAAGGAAAAAGACGCTGGCAAAAAGTAAAGGTACCATACAATCCTAAAAAAGGATTGGGGTGTTAAATTCAACTAAACAGTGGGACAGGGATGATATGAGCTGGTAAGATAATGCTTTAATATCTGTCTGAATTACTGGTATGTTACCAACTGCTCAACACTAACAATTGGGACTTGCTACTTTATAAAGACAGCCGTATTTTAAATAGGAGATTTAATTGTATGTTGCTCCCTTAAACTATCAGTGCTTAGAGCTGTTACAAAAGATATTACGTCCTGATATATATCTTATTGGTTTTGCTTTTTTTGTTAAAGTACCATTGAAAAGGTGGAGCTAAGTTAATATTTGCTGCTTATTTAATCTGTTCTAAAAACATTTTAAACCAAATAGGGACTACTGTGATACCTAGAGGGTTATATATAGCTAAAGACTGCAAATACTCTAAGGTGGGCAAGAGATAACGGTAGGCCCCATAATTTTAATCTACGGCTTTGATTGTGGCACTTATAATAGTTTACACAGTTTCACAGGACTAACATTTTTGCCCACATATAAAAATAAAAGTATACACGATTGATTTGTACTACTTTTTTCTTTCCCAATTGCTTTCTTTGTAAAAAAAAATAAAAACTTTTTGTTTATTTTTTTTACACTTTTATGCTTGATTGTATATACACTCTTTAAACCACCAAAGAAACACATTACACTCCTCCTGGTCTTACATGGCAAAATTTGTCACCTCTAATAAATCCTGATCACCAGCCATGCCACCCAAAGCCAAAGAAAAAAAGACCAAAGTAGGGAATGACAGTGTACATGAAAGTATACCTGATAAGATCAAGATGATCCCACACAATGCTGATACACACGGCCTACTTAAACAAATCTCAGAATTAATATTGCCACAGCTTGACCAAGTAACAAAAGAGCTGTCACTCCTATCCCATAAAGTTAAACAATTCTCAAACAGACTCAATGAAGCTGAAAGTAGAATCTCAGGGTTATAAGATATTAAATTCAAGCAAGAACAGGTTATTAAAGAACAATCAACACAGTTTAAGATTATACAAGGTAAAATAGAAGACTTAGAAAATCGTTCACACCGCAATAATATAAGGATTATAGGGGTACCAGAAGTAGCTGAATACCAAGATCTAATAAAAGTTACTTAAATAACTCTACCCTTACTGCTAGGCATTCAAACACAACAACAACCTATAATAGTCGAAAGGGCACACAGAATACGCAATTGGTACAAAACCCTTGATGGCAGACCTAAAAACAGACCAATTATAGTCAAGTACTTGCATTTTCAAGATAAGACCAACATCTTACTGCATTATAGACAAAAGATGCCCATCTCTATAGGAGAAAATAAAAATTTTCTATTTCAAGACTTTTCAGCAGAAACCTCCCAAAAGAGAAGGGAGATGGCCCCTATGTGCACCAAACTCATAAAGGCAGGAATACCTGCTACAATGATTTATCCAGCCAACTTTAAGATTTTAACTGAGGGGTCAGGTGTAATCCTAACTGAGGCAGAAGAAGTTAACAACTTCTTAAGCAGGAACACACAGGCCCAGATAACATACATTACAACCCCCAAGGTTTAAGCTGACTATTGAATAAATAGATTTACACCAATATGTTAAGGACCACTATGTTGTTTAGCCTCTGTTTACATTTTTATATACTCAAAATATGTTTGAAAATTTACTGGTCTACAAGGGGTTGATCTACTCCCCCCCCCCCTTTTTTTTCTCTCTCCACTTCCCCACCTCACCCGTTTTACAGCTATAGATCTACGGAAACATAGAGAAAGTGTTTTTTTAACAAACTAATAACATGACAAAAAATATTAATACATTGTCTTGGAACATTGGCAGAATAACATCCCAGATTAAAAGGAAAAGGCAGCTTAAAAAATACAAGCCTGATATCGCTTTTCTACAGGAAACCCACCTGAAGGAACAAGAGATATCCAAACTAAAATGGGTTGGGTAGGACAAATTATAGCGACCCCCTACTCCACCAGGAAAAAGGGAGTCGCGATTTTGTTCCATAAAAATCTAGATATCAGGGTTGTATCAACAGAACTAGACACTGAGGAAATGTATATTATTGCAGAAATAGAGATTGCAGGCTTGTCACTAACTCTTTGTAATGTCTATGGGCCAAATAAGCTTGATAGAAATTTTTGGGACAAACTACAAATAAAGCCTTTACAAAAAAATTTGTTTTAGCTGGAGACTTAAATTTAGTAATGCACCCATCTCTAGACAGATTTAAACCCTCTCTCAATAAAAATAGTAAGCTATTATATACATAGTGGCAGAGCTGGTAAATTTCTTGCAAATCTAGTTAAAGGGACAGTCTACACCAGAATTGTTATTGTTTTAAAAGATAGATAATCCATTTTTTACCCATTCCCCAGTTTTGCATAACCAACACAGTTATATTTATATATTTTTTACCTCTGTAATTATCTTGTATCTAAGCCTCTGCAAACTGCCCCTTTATTTCAGTTCTTTTGACAGACTTGCAGTTTAGCCAATCAGTGATGGCTCCCAGGTAACTTCACGTGCATGAGCACAGAGTTCATGTTTTTCATATAGATAACAAACACCCTCTAGTGGCGAAAAACCTGTTAAAATGCATTCTTAAGAGGCGGCCTTCAAGGTCTAAGAAATTAGCATATGAACCTCCTAGGTTAAGCTTTTAACTAAGAATACCAAGAGAACAAAGAAAAATTGGTGATAAAAGTAAATTGGAAGAATGTTTAAAATTACATGCCCTATCTGAATCATGAAAGTTTTTTTTGGACTAGACTGTTACTTTAAACTCAAAAAGAAAAAACAGGTTATAGAAGCCATAAAGATAGGTAATACTAGATATACAAATATACAAGAGATAAGTAAACATATAAAGGTATACTCGGAAAAAGCAATAGATAATCAGACTAAAGCAGAATTCTGGGATAAAATTCAAGTTCCTAAAATTTCTAGGGAATCCCTTGTACTTTTATACAGTCATATTACATCCAAAGAGATTCTGGAAATCTTAGGGAAATCCGCAAATAACAAAGCACCAGGCCCGGATCAAATTCCCATTGAGCTCTATAAAATTATAGGAGAAGAGATTGCACCAACATTAGAAAACTTGTATAATATCATTTATATCAATGGCAACTTACAATCAAAATACTATACAACCTCACTGATTTCAATAATTCTAAAAAAGGATAAAAACCCAGAAGATCTAGATGCATATAGACCGATATCATTGTTAAATAACGACTACAAAATACTAACTAGCATTATTGCGCAAAGACTTAAAATGGTACTAGACCCTCTCATCCACAAAGATCAGGTAGGCTTTATGCCAGGCAGAAGCTCAACAACAAATATGAGGAAATTACAACTAGTCATAGATCACTATTGGGCTCAATTACATAAGAAAAATCCTAGAATCTCATCAGATATGGCAATAATAGCAATTGATGCCGAAAAGGCATTTGATTCAGTCATCTGGGATCATCTCTTCACTACATGCCAAAAATTTGGCATGACTGGCTTTTTCCATAACTTTTATTCAAACTATTTATAAATAACCTACATCAGCTATTCTGGTCAATGGAGTTCGCACCATTAATTTTTCTAACCAGAAAGGCACCAGACAGGGATGCCCACTTTCTTCCTATCTCTTCAATATGGCAATAGAACCATTGGCGATCTTACTTCAAAAAGAAATTGAAGGGGTATGGCTAGGCAAAAGAAGGGTCATGTTGTTGCTTTACGCAGATGATCTCTTACTAGTGATTAAAGACTCCAAAATTTTTTATTCCAATCTTGATCCAAATACTTGAGACTTTCAGCACTTTTGCTGGCTATAAAATAAATAAAACAAAATCAGACATTTTGTAGCTGCATAAAGATAGAAACAGTTATAAACAATGCCCCTTTAAAGAAGCCAAAGAACAAATTAAGTACCTAGGCATTAGATTCTCTAGAAACCCCAACAATTGGTACTCCCTAAACTACCCACAACTAATCGACAAAATTACTAAAGAATTAGTGAATTGGTCCAAATTTCAGCTATCTTGGTCGGGTAAAAATAACCTAATAAAAATTATCAGTTTCCTAAAACTCTTATATTTCCTACAAAGCCTACCTCTATTTATCAGACATACTAACTTAAAACTTTTCACACAAGCATGTTTAAAATTTGTGTGGGGGAGCAAAAGAAAGGCTCTGGCATATGAAAAAATGTCCCTCTTTAGGGAAGACGGCGGGATGGCCCTCCGAGACATTAAAGTTTACAACTTATTATGTTTGGGAAAACTAGCGTTAGATTGGCTTAACAATTCTGAATATTACTCCCTAAATAAGTTGGAAGAAGGACTAGTTAGTCCTCTCTCATTGAAAGTACTTCTCCATTGTGAACGCGACAAACTTCCGCTAAAAGCAGATGCTAACTCTAAGAAATGTAATTTCTGCATGGAAAAAAAACTATTAAATTAATACAAGGTAATCCCCATTGCTCCAAATATCTACTAATTATTGGAAATCCGGACTTCATACCAGCTATGGATTCTAAGATATTCCAAACATGGAAGCAGAGAGGACTTATACAGTATATGTATTTCAATTAATGAACTCAGAATCAACAAGATGTAAAACTTTTGAAAAACTCAAGACAGACTTTGGTATACCAGATGAAGAATTCTTCGCCTATTTACAAGCCTGACACTATTTAGATGAAATAATGTCTAAAAACTTGGGTGACGGGTCATGGCCTCTTATAGACCGTATTATAAATCTCTTTAAACTAGGCAAACACTCCATTTCTTATTTTTATAAGACAGTTAAAAATTACTTGGAACTTGGAATTCCCCCTTAAATTTATCAAGAAAAGTTTTTCATTAGCGGATAAGGCAACACTAGCCACCTCATGGAGGGAATCCCATGTAAAAGTCATTAACAAAATGTACATCACCCCTCTAATGAAACAGAAATGGGGCAGTCGGGTGGGAATAAACTGTAGTAAATCTAATATATCAGGAGCTGACTTGTACAATTGTCTATGGAGATGCCCCAAAATGCAAAGATTTTGGCATAAGGTTAATTTTTGGATAAATAAAATAACCCGATTAACATTAAGACTTCAGGACAAACATATTCTTTTCCTTTTTGGGGAAACAGAATTACAAATAGATAAGAGATTCATTAATACTATAATATTGATAGGAAGATCTCTCATTCAAAATCTAAAAAGGATCTAAGTCTAACAGAACTCATCCAAAAAGTAGGTAACCAAGTGATAGTAGAACAATACAACACATCTTTAGAATTAGAAAATCAAGTTAAGAAGTTTTTTCTTAAAGGAACACTGAACCCAAATTTTTTATTTTGTGATTCAGATAGAGCATGCAATTTTAAGCAACTTTCTAATTTACTCCTATTAATTTTTTTTTCGTTCTCTTGCTATCTTTATTTGAAAAAGAAGGCATCTAAGCTTTTTTTTAAATTCAGTACTCTGGACAGCACTTTTTTATTGGTGGATGAATGTATCCACCAATCAGCAAGGGCAACCCAGGTTGTTCACCAAAAAATGGGCCGGCATCTAAAATTACATTCTTGCATTTCAAATAAAGATACCAATAGAATGAAGACAATTTGATAATAGGAGTAAATTAGAAAGTTGCTTAAAATTTCATGCTCTATCTGAATCATGAAAGAAAATTTTTGGGTACAGTGTCCCTTTAAATGGGAAAAATATATACAATCCCTCCCTAAGAAAGATCAATTACAAATAATGTCCCCATTTTTGGGGATGGAATATTTGTTAAATGCTATAGAAAGATAGGAATTTCCCAATCCCGAGCCGAAAATAGGGGTATAGAGTTAAGAATAAAGTGGCTAGTCTAGTCATAACTGTGGATAGATCTTACTTAATATAGAGTCACGGAATAGGTGAGGTTGTGGTGACCCCCCCCCATTCCAGGGGTATTATTGGAGAGGGGGCTTCAAAATGTTATAAATAAGGGAGTTTTTCTTTCAGATGAAGGAAACGTACTTAACGGATTATTTAGTAATTATGTAAAATATTATTTGTACTATGAGCCCTGTGAAGCTAAAACTATGTATAGCTATATGTGCTTTTCTTTTGTGCGTATCATACCTGTGAACATTAACCTTGAATTAAAACAAAAAAAAAAACAATATGCAATAGAATGGTGAGTAAAAACCATGCTTTTTTTAGTTGTGCTCAGCAGTTTAATGTTGATCTTTAAAAATCTATAGCATTAAATCATTTGTGGCTTTTTGTCAATCTTAAAGGGACACATTATCACAATAATGAAGTGCTGTAATGCATTAGATTATGTTTATATATTTTATGCAGTTTTGTCGAATAACAGTATAAGCATATAAATGTCTTAACAGTGTTTCATGTTACAAGGGAATCTAAGAATAAACACTACATTATATTTACAGCAACTGTTTGTACAGTTCAGTTAGAATTATTTCATTTTTTCTGAATCATGAAAGTTTAAATGGACTCTTAACTTAAAATGTAACTTTCATGATTCAGATAGAGCATGCAGTTTTCTCAATTATCAAATTGTACACAGTCTTTATATGTACACGTTATGAGGCACCAGGTACTGCTGAGCATGTAAAAGAGTTCAGTGTATATGTATATGTCTGTGATTGGCCTTTTTTTTTTTTTTTTTTAAATATTTATTTATATCTCCAACAAAATGTGCAATCAAATAAATTTCACCTTTATATACCACACAGGGTCAGGTGTAACATAACAAGATAGAAAACAAAAGAGAATTTCTCCTTCATACAGAATCAGAAAAAAAAATACCCATATATGACATGTTTGTACAGAACGTAGTTTTTTTTTTTTTTTCATTTTAAATAAGCATAACACCATTCACACTATTACACACTCATAACAAAACAAACAAAAAAAAAAGTAATTTTTTTCATTTTCTCTCCTTTCTTCCCTCTCTTACTTTCTTCCCCTCTCTCTTCCCCTTCCTTCTTCCTCTCTCTTCCTTTTCTTCCCTTCCCCTTTCTTTCTACCTTTTTCTCTCTTTTTCTAACTGCCTTTTTCCCCATTCCTTTGTTTTTCCTTATCCCTCTCTATAATTGGTTATCCAAGAATGTGGAAAAAGATCCAGAGCCACTAGGTCCATAAAAGAATTTGAGGACAAAAAAGGGGTCAGGATCCATTTTTGTATTGCTAAGGGGTATGATTTAATAATTGGTAGCCAGCCGGATAAGAAAGATTTTATTCTCTTTTCCGAAGTAGCTTGTAAATGAAATGATTCATATATAATTTGGATTTGAATCTCATTCAAAATTCGTGATAATCCAGGAGCCGAATTAGATTTCCAATTTTTAACAATTTGATATCTGACAGCTAAAATGATAGTATTTAGAATATTTACCTGAAAGCCCCTATTACTAGAGGCATCTAACCAGAATATCTCATTGAGTGATAACAAGATAGCTGTCTTATAATGTAAATTAAACCAATATTCTATCTTACGCCAAAGTTGCACAATTTTTGGGCAATACCAAAACATATGAAAAGTATCCGCTTTGGGCATCTTACAGCGGGGACAGGCCCCGTTGTTAATAGGATATAATTTAGATAATTTTATTGGGGATAGGTAGTAATTGTTAATGAGTTTTAAATGGGATTCTCTCCAGCTCCTGGGAATTTCACATTTCTTCAGATTTGCCATACTTTGTTTAATATTTTCCAGGATCTATTAAAGGGAAGGTGGGAATCCAAGTTAAGGTAAATTTATCCCAAAAAATTAAGGTTTGTTTAGAGAGCATAATATCGTACATGAGAGAAATAGAGGAGTTACCCGTCGTAAATTTTTTAATACATAAATTGATATCAGACCACGCACTTATTCTACTCATATCCCAATTTCGGGTATTAATATAATGCCGCACTTGTAGATAGGCAAAAAAATTGGATCTAGCTAGCTGGAAATGTTGTGACAGAGTTTCAAAAGATAATATTTGCCCATTTTGTGGGAGAATCTGACAGATATATTTAAGATCTTTTTCGGCCCACTCTCTAAACACTATTTGATTGAGACCTGGAGAGAATTGTGGATTTCCAATAATCGGCAAGAATCCAGAAAATGTATAATCTATTTCCAAAATTGTACAGCTGTTCTGCCAAGCCGCCACAACATTTCTAATAGAAATTAAAGAAGATAGATTGTCTGGTAGTAATTGGAAAGGGCAATGTAATATTGCTTTCAGAATGAAAGGAGAAACCATGTGAGTCTCCATCTCTAAAGATGAGACTTACTCAGTTTCTACAATCCAGTCTACTGCCGTTTTAATTAAACAAGCCCAGTTATATAATTTAAAAATTGGGAAAGGCAAGGCCTGCAGTCTCAAATTTTTGCATTAGTCTATCCAAAGAGATACGCGGTTTCCTGTTGTCCCAGATAAATTTGGAACAATAGGAATAAAGTTTTCGTAAGTCCTTGCTGAGAATGAACAGCGGGAGATTCTGAAGGGGATAAAGTAATCGGGGGAAAATAATTGTTTTAATTAAATTGATATGAGCAATAATAGATAGTCGAAATGAAATCCATAATTCCACATCAATTTTAATCTTCTGAAAGAGAGGCGAAAAATTAAGTCCATACCAATTTTTCGGATTTTTATGTAATACTATGCCTAAGTAGGTGATTGCTTCGACCACCTTAAATGGGTGCTCTTGAAAACTAGTTCTAGATTTATTAACCCACATAAGCTCGCTTTTGTTAAAATTTATTTTATATCCAGCGAAAGAACTAAACTCCTCTAGGCATTGTAATGCTGTAGGAATTGAGTAGGATGAATTCTTCAAAAATAATAGTAAATCATCTGCATAAAGAAGAATACTTAGAGAATAGGAACCCATACTGATTCCTTTTAATAAATTTCTTAGGCAGATGGCCAAGGGTTCCAAAGCCAAATTAAATAAAAGGGGTGACAAGGGACACCCCTGTCTTGTTCCCCGCCCAAGAGTAATTTTTGGGGAGAGAAGGCCATTAACAATAAGAAACCAGATTGGATTTGTATAGATTTTACGAATGAACTGCATAAATTGATTCTTAAAACCAAAGTTCTCTAAAACTTTGAACAAATGGCCCCATGAAATAGCATCAAATGCCTTTTTGGCATTTAAAGAAAGAATGGCAAGATCATCTACAAGATTCTTTTTTTTCTTTTGTTTTAAATACCAGAAATAGTCAAGGAAAGTCACTATTTTCCGAATATTCTTTGAGGAAGTCCTGGACTTCATAAAACCAGTCTGGTCTGGATGAATAAGATTACCCAAGGATGAAGAAAGCCTATCCGCTAAAATGGCCATTATAATTTTGTAATCTGTATTAAGAACAGATATGGGCCTGTAGGAGGCCGGTTCTTCAGGATTTTTACCTTTCTTGAGGATTAAAGTAATATTGGCAGCAGAAAAATAAGAAGAAATGGGGCTATCCGAGAGAAAATAATTATTAAACAATTTTTCAAGTGTTGGGGTAATTTCCAGAGCCAATATTCTATAAAATTCTGCCGGAAGGCAATCCGGACCAGTAGCCTTATTTAACCGCATCTTAGCTATCATTTTAACAATTTCTTCAACCGAGATCGGGGCATTAAGTAATGTTAGCTCGTCCTCTTGAATTTGGGGAAGCTTTATTTTAGACCAAAATCTATCTTGATTATATAAGTTGCTATCCTGACTAGAATATAGCTTCTGATAGTAAGAAAGGAGCAATCTATTAATATCTCTTGTATCAGTATAACGAGTATCATTTTCTTTAATAACAGGAATGTAATTCTTCTTCTTTCTGTTATTTATTAATTTAGCTAAATATTTAGCTGAACCGCCATAAAGGCCTCTAAAACGTACATTTATTTTGGCTTCTTCGTCTTGGGATCTCTGTTCTAGAAATACATCTCTCTCTTTTCTCGAATCAAGATACTTATTCCAACTCACCAGGGACCGGTCCTCATAGAATCTTCTATAAGCGTTTCTAACTTGGTTAGATAACTGAATTTCTTGAATCCTAGACTTCTTTTTCCTACTTATTAAGTAAGTCTTAATTTTTCCTCTTAGGACTGCTTTAGCAGCTTCCCAGAAGATCTCAACTCTATTAAAGTATGAAATGTTATGTGTACAATAGTTCTCCCATTTTTGCTTAAGCCAGTTAGAAAATCTAAGGTTATTCAAGAGATAACGCGGAAAAAACAGTGATTGCGTTCTTTCGTAGAACTAATTAAGGACGGGAGAGTGATAAATATTATTGCGTGATCAGATACCAATATATCATCAATTCCTGTCTCCATTTGCACGATAGAAAGAGATTCAGATATTAAAAAGAGGTCAATTCTGGAGAAGGTTCTGTGGGCTCTGGATTCACATGTATACATCAAAGTATCAGGATTTTTAATTCTCCAAATATCTACTAGTTTAAGCTTTGAACAAAACATCCTGAAATATTTAGCAATTTTTTTTATACTCTTTAGCATCTTTATTACAGAACCTGTCTAATTCGGGGACTAAGGTCATATTAAAATCACCAGCTATAATAAGATTCTCCCCTATAAAGGGAATTTTTTTTAATTGTATCTTCTCCCAGAAGCCTCTACTGTTTTTATTTGGACCATATACATTACAAAGTACAAATGGGACCTGGTTAATTTGGATTTGGAGTATAATGTTTCTAGCCTCTGGATCCTTATCTATGTGAAGAATTTTATAATCTAATTCTTTATTTAAAAGAAACGCAACTCCACATTTCCTGTTTAAACTTGGAGTAGCTATAACCTCACCCACCCATTTAATTTTAAGTTTTGCGGCTTCTATATCATTGAGATGGGTTTCTTGAATACAAACAATGTCAGGTCTTGTTTTGCAAGAGTTTTAATTATGAGTTTTCGTTTCCTGGTGGAGGTTATTCCTCCTACATTCCAGGATAGTATATTTACTGCATCCATTTAAAAAAAAGGCATATCTTAAAATTAAAGATGCTCTCTAGCACTTCCCCCTCTTCTTTTCTCCTCACCCCCCCCCCCCCGCGCTCCTAATCATATTAAGAATTACTCTTTGTAATATCCTGAGAGAAAAAAAAAAAAAGAGAGAAAAAAAAAACACAACACCCACACCACAAACATCCAAACAGCATTTGTCGAATTTATCATAAAGCATTTATCAAGTTTAAACTGCTACTTTAGAGGTAATAAACTCTTTGATTTCAGTAATTTCCTGGAATATAAATTTTGATCCCCTATCCTCTACTATAACCTTAGCCGGATAGATCATACGGGCCTTAAACCCTTTGTTTATTAGCTGTGTGCAGTATGGAGCCATTAGCTTCCTCTTTGAGGACGTCTCATAAGAGAAGTCCTGAAAGAGCAAGATCTTATTATTACCAAGCAAAATGGGACCATTTTTTTTTTAAAGTTTCAGTAATTCAATTTTGTCTTGAAATGTTAGTGCCTTAAATATACACATTCTACTCTTAGCTGGGTTATCCGACTGTAATCTCTTTGGCCCAATTCTATGCGCTCTCTCTATTGTCAAGGGTAAGTACTCTGCTGACATTCCTAGAGCTTGAGGTACAACTAAGGAGGTGAACTTCATTAAATCTTCAAATTCTGCAGTTTCTGGCAGACCTACAATACGTATGTTATTGCGCCTGGAACGATATTCCAGATCTTCCAGGCGCAATTGCATATTTTGAATTCCGGAATCTTGTTTTCGTATAATTCCCTCTTGTGAATTTACACGATCTTCAGGATCCGAAATTCTGTTTTATGCTTCACCGATTCTGGCAGAAAACTGACTGACCTCAGTGGAGAGAGTCACTAATTCAGTGGCCATACCAGAAATTTATTTTTTAATCATTTCAAATTGCGGTGTAAACACTGCTGACAGTTGTGCTATCAACATCTGTCTATCAAAAGAGGGGAGGGGTAAATCACTTAATGTGGAGTCAAGACTAATATCATTTGATTTAGTTTTCTTGTCTTTAGCTTTAGCAGGCATTATAGGTGAATTCCTTTTCACCTGGGTGACGAATGTTTCCGTTGTGTGCATATAACTCAGTAATTAAGTAAATAACGTGAACAATATTACTAAGAGCCACGCCATAGCGACAACTCATTAGTTGAAGTGAATATGTGTATAAGAATCAAACAAGTGGGAGTCAAAAGGACCCCCTTTTTTTTTTTTTTTTTTTTTTTTTTTTTTTTTTTTAAAGTGTTTCTCTTACTTAGGGACAAACCAGTTAACAAAAATAAAGTGAAATAGGCCTGTCAAAGCAGTTTCCAAAGCAATATTTCTCCGTGAGAAAAAGACTCCCCCATTTTAAGCTCTTATAGCACAATTATTACTAGTAATTACCAAAAGAATTAAGATGGAAAAAGTCAGAATAGACCAAAAAGACAGTATTATACATTTACGATCACCACACTATCTCTACAAATGTGGCTAGTATCATATATAAATAAGGGAAAGCACTCAGCAAATAAATATTTTTGAGCACAGGCCCTCAGTACATAGATAATTGTACAGATCAAAAAGAGCGCCCACAGAAAATATATCGCTACACAGGTCAACAAGAGCACTCAACCGTATATAATGGTAGGTCAGGGAGGGTGTTTATCAACTAAGTAACTGCATGGATCGTAAAGAACAGATATATAGGAGTATGGGTCAAAACAATCCCTTTATCACTATCTCATAAGGAGGCGTACTGAGCAAATACCTGGTTATACCCATTAAGAAAAGCAGATAATAATTATATATCTATATACGTTGGAATAGGCACTCAGCAGATATAAGCTATATAAATCAAAAATAATAGCACACAACACATATATAACTATATAAATCAGACACAAAGAAAAAAAGAGTGTTCAATATATATATATATAACATTGTTAACCAGGTAAATAATGTCTTTAGATAGACCAAGAGGATATTATTAAATCCTCTAAAATATCAATTCTTATTTTCCTTCGATAGTACCCGGACAGATTTAGTAATGATAATTTTTTTTTTTTTTTTTTTTTAGAAATCCCTTTGATACTTAGAGGGATAATGACCGTAAAAGAGTCATGTCCAGGTGAACAAATTAGCAACAGTTTTGCCTCCAGTAGTTTTAATTAGATATAGAGTGTCCAGAAAAACGATAGTTAACTGTGTAAAAATAATATCATTCCTCTAGAAGCATAAGAAGTATCAGCAGCTTCCTAAAGTGATAGCAGGTTAACACACAAGTGTCAGTTTGTTCAATCCAAACCAAGCAAGGAGGAATAAAGACAAGAGCTATACTTGCAGCAGGAATGCTCTGTGATAATATGGCAGAAGCCCGGCACAGATGCTCAGATTTTAGTATAGGGCAATTTCCACCCCACAGCCTGCTCGTAACAGCCTGATCCTCAGCCCTGGTGAAGTCGGTCTAACCAGCACGGATCCCTCCGCGAAGCGTCGTTCCAACTTCAAACTCAGTAGTGTTGCACCGGCTTCCTGTCACGTGTCTCCGGAGACTGTCCTCGGTGTCTCACACACTCTTTTCCGCCCGGGAATAGCTCTCAGATCAGTAGTACCGGGACTCAAGTAAACAGGTAGGGAGCAGAAAAATTGGACTTATATCCGGGTATAATGCCTCTGGGTCTATACCTCTGCCAGTCACTCCATCCGCTCATCCATCCAGAAAAAGACTTCCAGCTGTCAGCAAGTTTTTATCGCTGTGTTCACCACAACACCAAAAACCCCTTGTAGACACTGGGTTAAGTGGTCAGAAGCTGGGGTAGAAATTTCAGTGGTGGTTAGTCACCACACCGACAGGGAGCACGCTGTTTTCAAGCTCCACCCCAAACGGAAGTCCTCCAATACCTAAAATTGTATTCTCTATCTGAATCATGAAAAATGTCTGTGATTGGCTTATAGTGGTCACATGATACAGGGGGCCCAGCAAATTTAAGTAAATTTGTTTGAAAAAAATATATTGCTCATTTAAAAAAATTCAGATTAAGCGCTATTGAATTGTCTTATTATTATACACTTGGTGAATTCTACTGTATTAAATAGATGTGCATTGGGAGGTTTCAGATATCTCTGAATGCAGAAGATAATGGCGCCTCCTTCCTGTTGTTCGGCTATTTTCGGAGCTGAGTTTATGCTTGTGAAACCGCAGCACACTAAAATCTGTATTTGCACCGATTTTGGTGTGTTGTTGTTTCGCAAGCATAAATGTGACTCTGGAAATAGTCAAACGACTCAAAGAGCCACCGCTCTTTGTATCTGAAACATCCAATTACAAATATCTAGTATTTAATGGTCCTTTAATGCTTAGTGGCCCTTTAAGAGGTAAGTGGTCAATGCTGTGTACATTGGATTAAAATATTTTTCTCAACTTTATATGTTTATATGTTTATTTTATAACATTTTTGCTGTGACGAAGAGGCATGTTATCTTTGTAGACACAAATTAAAAACGAATCCTTATTTCAGAATGAACAACTATTGAACTATAATGTATCTTAAATAGAAAACTATGTTTTATATATATATATATATATATATATATATATATTATCTCACAAAAGTAAGTACACCCCTCACATTTTTGTAAATATTTTATTATATCTTTTTATGTGATAACACTGAAGAAATGACACTTTGCTACAATGTAAATTAGTGAGTGTACAGCCTGTATAACAGTGTAAATTTGCTGTCCCCTCAAAATAACTCAACACACAGCCATTAATGTCTAAACCGTTGGCAACAAAAGTGAGAACACCCCTAAGTGGAAATGTCCAAATTGGACCTAAAGTGTCAATGTTTTGTGTGGCCACCATTATTTTCCAGCACTGCCTTAACCTTCTTGGGCATGGAGTTCACCAGAGCTTCACAGGTTGCCAATGGAGTCCACTTCCACTCCTCTATGACGACATCACAGAGCTGGTGGATGTTAGAGACCTTGCGCTCCCCCACCTTCCGTTGATGAGGATGCCCCACAGATGCTCAATAGGGTTTAGGTCTGGAGACATGCTTGGCCAGTCCATCACCTTTACCCTTAGCTTCTTTAGCAAGGCAGTGGTCGTCTTGGAGGCGTGTTTGGGGTTGTTATCATGTTGGAAGTCTGCCCTGCGGCCCAGTCTCCGAAGGGAGGGGATCATGCTCTGCTTCACAGTACATGTTGGCATTCATGGTTCCCTCAATAAACTGTAGATCCCCAGTGCCGGCAGCACTCATGCAGGCCCAGACCATGACACTCCCACCGCCATGCTTGACTGTAGGCAAGACACACTTGTCTTTGTACTCCTCACCTGGTTGCCGCCACACATGCTTGACACACGCTTAAGGTTATCTTGGTCTCATCCGACCACAGGACGTGGTTCCAGTAGTCCATGTCCTTAGTCTGCTTGTCTTCAGCAAAATGTTTGCGGGCTTTGTTGTGCATCATCTTTAGAAGAGGCTTCCTTCTGGGACGACCATTATGCAGACCAAATTGATGCAGTGTGCGGCGTATGGTCTGAGCACTGACAGGCTGACCCCCCAACCTCTGCAGCATTGTTGGCAGCACTCATACGTCTATTTCCCAAAGACAACCTATATATATATATATATATATATATATATATATATTTATATATTTCCATCTAAAGGGGAGGAGAGTCCACGGCTTTATTCATTACTGTTGAGAATTAGGAACCTCGCTACCAGGAGGAGGCAAAGACACCACAGCAAAAGGCTTAAATACCTCCCCCACTTACCTCATCCCCAGTCATACTTTGCTTTTTGTCACAGGAGGATGGCAAAGAAGTGCCAAAGATCGGAGTAGTCTCTTATGGAGGGTAGTACTCTTTGCATTGAGACTGGAATTTTAAGTAGTCCTGTCAGCCTCTCAGTGAGAGCCTGGGCGAATGTTAAAATCCGGAGATGCAGGGAGAGTCTTTCTGTGAAACCATCCCGACTCATATTAACAGCTCCACAAGCAATCAGTGTTGACGAGTTTCGCTGCTTGCTTCTTACACTCAAGTCCATGTCAGGAGCGAACCTACTAACCTGTCACACTTGAAGGGCCATGTTCATGTTCCACAGTGTAGATTCTGGTAAGATTGTTTAATTTTTTATTACATAATGATAACACGGAAGACAGGGTCACAGTGTGATGCCTTTTATCTTTAAAGAATCAAGGGTTAATATTCCTGGAAAGGGGATTATTGAACAGGGGGGGTTTATACATGATATTGTGTTATTGCTGCGTTATGTGCGAGATGATGTGTGGAACTTTCAGGTTACTTACGGGAGTATTGCGCGGCCCTTTTTTGGCGTGTTTTCTCCTTAGGCAGGGGCGGTCCTGCCAGGAATTCCATGTGACCAGGTGGGGCTATCTCCGGCCATTAGAGGCTATAAACGTGCCTATTTATTAAGTTAATCTAGTCCGTAATAAAAGCGCAAGCTATGAAGGACTCTGACGCGTTAGAGGGTTTTCCCTCTTTAACAAGGTTTCATTCCTGTGTTTATTGTGAGGAGGTTCTGGTAGAACAGCCTGCTCAACTATGTTCCACATGCCTTGATAAAGTTACGACATCTAAAAGTAAATGGATGACTAGTACTACTGAGCCGTCCACCTCTGAGGGTTCCCCGTCCCGTGAGGTGCGTTCCCTGCATTCGTCTCCAATTGCACAGGAAGCGTCCAACCATTACTCCTGCGGGAGAGATTCATTGGCCGTCAGATTTTGCGGATCAACTGCAAACGGCGGTATCGAAAGTGATCCATGCCTTACCACGTTCTGCTAAGCGCAAGCATAGTGCGTATCATGGCTGCCCGGCCCAGGGGTTGTCTACGCCTAGGGAAATATCAGAGGCGTTATACGATGACGAGGCCCACTCCGATTCGTCGGAGGAGGCCCCTTCTGGGTTGGAGTCCATGTCATCTAAACCTCCGGCTGCGGAGGAGCCTGACTTTAGGTTTACGATAGAGAATTTGCGCTTTTTGCTGAAGCAAGTGCTTACTACTCTGGAGGTTCCGGAACCAAAGCTACTGGTGGAACCTGCGATTCCTAAGCTTGATAAGGTATATGAGGACAGGGTGGTGCCTCAGGCCTTCCCCGTTCCTGTTAAGATGGCTAATATTATTAAGATTGAATGGGAGCTGCGGGGTACTGTCCCTAATGTGGATGGGGCTATCTCCACGCTCACGATACGGACAACTATTCCCCTCGAGGATAGTTTGTTGTTTAAAGAGCCCATGGATAAAAAGTTGGAAAACATGTTAAGGAAGATTTTTCAACACACAGGGTTTGTTTTTCAGCCGGCAGCGGCCATAGCCGCGGTTGCCAGAGCTGCAATATATTGGTGTGAATTCCTGTGTGAAATGGTTAAAGGGGAGACTTCCATCGGCGAGATACAGGATAAGATTAAGGCGTTGAAGGTCGCCAATTCTTTCATCTGTGATGCCAATATGCAAATTATTCGCCTGAACGCTAAGGTGTCAGGTTTTTCCATTTTAGCTCACAGGGCATTGTGGCTAAAATCTTGGTCTGCGGACATGACCTCTAAGTCGAGGCTGTTGTCCCTGCCTTTTCAAGGAAAGATTCTGTTCGGTCCAGGATTGGATTTGATCATATCCATGGTTACGGGAGGCAAAGGAGCTTTCCTACCTCAGGATAAGAAGGCTAAGTCTAAAGGATCTACTTTTCGTCCCTTTCGTGTGGACAAGGCCCAGCGCCAACAGCCCGCCGCAAAAGCGGACCATTCCAAGGGTACTTGGAAGCCGGCTCATTCTTTGAACAAGTCTACGCAGAACAAGAAGCCCGCTGGACAAAATCAGCATGAAGGGGCGGCCCCCGACCGGTCTCTAGACCAAGTAGGGGGCAGATTATCTCTCTTCTCAAAAGCCTGGTTACAGGACGTTCAGGACCCTTGGGTTTGGGAGGTTGTCGCCAAGGGTTACAGGATAGGGTTCAGATCCCATCCGCCCAGGGGCAGATTCCTACTGTCAAACCTGTCTTCAAGACCAGAAAAGAGAGAGGCCTTTCTAGAGTGTTTGAGGGATCTCTCCTCTATCTGCGTTATCATACCAGTACCCCAAGCAGAAAGGTGTCTAGGGTACTATTCAAATCTTTTTGTGGATCCAAAGAAGGAGGGCACGTTCTGCCCGATTCTGGACCTAAAGTGTTTAAACAAGTTTCTGAGTGTTCTATCATTCAAAATGGAAACAATCAGATCTATTCTACCCCTAGTTCAAGAGGGACAGTTCATGACCACTATAGACTTGAAGGATGCTTATCTTCATGTGCCAATTCACATGGACCACTTCAAGTTCCTAAGATTTGTATTTCTGGATGAACACTTCCAGTTTGTGGCCCTCCCCTTTGGTCTAGCAACGGCCCCCGAGAGTCTTCACAAAGGCTCTGGGGGCGCTACTTGCAGTGGCCAGAGCCAGAGGCATTGCTGTGGCGCCCTATCTGGACGACATCCTAGTCCAGGCGCCGTCGCTCAGTCTGGCAGAGGATCTTTCGAGGGCTCTTCTTCTTTTGCTCCAATCTCACGGTTGGAAGATCAACTCAGGAAAGAGTTCCCTGGTTCCCAGCAACAGGGTGGAGTTCCTGGGCACGATAATAGACTCTATGTCCATGAAAATATTTCTCACAGACTATTGACGCAGGAAGATTGCGTCCTCTTGTCTTGCCCTTCAATCCTCCTCAAGCTCCTCGGTGGCTCAGTGTATGGAGGTGATCGGACTCATGGTTTCCGGCATAGACATCATTCCATTTGCCAGGTTCCATCTCGGACCTCTTTAATTGTGCATGTTGAGACAGTGGAATGGATATCATTCAGATCTATCATAGCAGATATCCATGGATGCTCAGACTCAGATCTCCCTCTCTTGGTGGATCCATCCTTTTTGAGACTGTCCTGGGAGATTGTGACCACGGACGTGAGTCTGGCAGGATGGGGAGCTGTTTGGGGTGCCAGGATGGCACAAGGAAATGGACCCGGGAGGAGTCTCTCCTTCCGATAAATATTCTGGAACTCCGAGTAATCTACAATGCTCTGAAGGAATGGCCTCCTCTGGGTTCGATCAGCTTCATCAGGTTCCAGACCGACAACATTACCTCGGTGGCTTACATCAACCATCAGGGGGGTACGAGGAGCTCCTTAGCCATGAGGGAGGTGTCTCGGATCTTGGAGTGGGCGGAGTCCCACAGTTGCTCGCTCTCAGCGATTCACATTCCAGGTGTGGACAACTGGGAGGCAGATTTTCTCAGCAGGCAATCCTTCCATCCGGGGGAATGGTCTCTCCACCCCAAAGTGTTTGCGGAGATTTGTCTTAGATGGGAAACGCCAGAGATAGCTCTCATGGTGCCCAGACTCAATTGCAAGCTACCCCGATACGGGTCGAGGTCCAGGGATCCCCAGGCAGAGCTGATATATGCCTTGGTGGTGCCTTGGGGGTTCAGTCTAGCTTACACTTTTCCACCATTACGATGTGTACCTCGTGTAGTGGCACGCATCAAGCAGGAGCGAGCTTCGACCATTCTGATTGCTCCATCGTGGCTGCGGAGGATGTGGTTTGTGGATCTGGTGGTGATCTCATCCTCTCTGCCGTGGAGGTTACCCTGTCGCAGGGATCTGCTGGAACAGGGTCCTTTTCAACATCAAAATCTTGATTCTCTGAGGCTGACTACGTGGAGATTGAACGCCTATTTTTGGCCAAGAGAGGCTTTTCTGAAAGGGTGATTGATACGCTAATTCAGGCAAGGAAGCCAGTCACTCGTCGCATCTACCATAAGGTGTGGAGGACTTACTTGTCCTGGTGTGAGAAGCATGGATATCCTTGGCATAAGGGGAAGGTATCCTGGATTCTGTCTTTTCTCCAAGAGGACTTGGATAAGGGTCTTGCCGCAAGTTCCTTAATGGGACAGATTTCGGCATTATCAGTCTTGTTGCATAGGAGACTCGCTGAGCTCCCTGACATACAATCTTTTTTGTTCAGGCTCTGTCTAGAATCAGGCCTGTCTTTAGACAGTCTGCTCCCCCATGGAGCTTAAACTTGGTCCTTAAGGTATTGCAGAAGGTTTCGTTTGAGCCTATGCGCTACATTGACATTAAGATTCTGTCCTGGAAGGTTATTTTCCTGTTGGCCATTGCATCGGCATGCAGAGTATCTCAACTGGCTACCTTGCAATGTGAGCATCCTTATCTGGTTTTTCATAAGGCTTTGCTTCGCACTGGTTTGGGGTTTCTTCCCAAGGTGTTGTCTAACCGTAACATCAATCAGGAAAAAGTTGTTCCTTTTTTATGTCTTAACTTTTCTTCTAAGGAGAGGTTACTTAATAACCTGGATGTGGTTCATGCCTTAAAGTTCTATCTTCAGGCTACAAAGGATTTCAGACAGTCTACATCTCTTTTTGTGGTGTATTCTGGGAAGCGCAAGGGGCAGAAAGCCTCTTCTTCTTCATTGTTTTTTTTTTGGTTGAGGAGCTTGATTCGCTTGGCCTATGAGACAGCGGGACATAAGCCTCCTCAGAGGATCACGGCTCCTTCAACTAGAGCTGTGGCTTCGTCTTGGGCCTTCAAGAATGAGGCTTCTATGGAGCAAATTTGTAAGGCAGCTACCTGGTCCTCCTTACACACTTTTACAAAGTTTTACAAATTTGACGTTTTTTGCTTCTGCGGAAGCTGTTTTTGGGAGAAAGGTTTTGCAGGCTGTGGTGCCCTCAGATTAGGGTCTGCCTTTTACCCTCCCGGTTTCATTCAGTGTCCTCTACAGCTTGGGTATATGTTCCCAACAGTAATTAATGAAGCCGTGGACTCTCCTCCCCTTTAGATGGAAAACATAAATTATGCTTACCTGATAATTTCGTTTTCATCGAGGGGAGGAGAGTCCACGGCTCCCGCCCGTATCTCCGATGGGCGGACCTAAATTTAATTTATCTTCTGGCACCATTTATACCTTGATATTTCTCCTACTGTTCCTTGTTCCCTCGGCAGAATGACTGGGGGATGAGGGAAGTGGGGGGGGGGGTATTTAAGCCTTTGGCTGGGGTGTCTTTGCCTCCTCCTGGTGGCCAGGTTCTTAATTCCCAATAGTAATGAATGAAGCCGTGGACTCTCCTCCCCTCGATGGAAACAAAATTATCAGGTAAGCATAATTTATGTTATATATATACAATGTATCATTTTATATTACCATCTCAAAATGTTTAATGTCCCTTTTTTAATAACTTGCTTTATTTCTTTATTCACAGAATTTATTACTTTAATAATGTTTATTTTTGTAGTAGATAATACAAAACATGTTTTCTTACAATATTCCCTCCTTTTATATATTCTTACAGGAAGTTGGAGTTGGACATTTCTGAGAGTGATTCTGACCTCAGGTCCTCCAGTGAAAGATTTTTGTCAGTCAGATCCAGCAGTGATCTCAGTGCCAGAGGCAACAGATTCTTGAAGAAGAAAGATGTAAATAGTTTTGAGCCAACAATACTGAAGGTGGAAAATGCACACTTTAGCAAACAGAAAGAGAATAAGAGAATAATCCATGACAGTGAAGAGGAGAAAATATCACAGCTTGTCGAAAGCTCTTTGGAAATGTCAGAAGGCAATGAGAAGTGGTTGAAAATGCCAGTGAGTAATCTGATGGTTTTAAGAGGTCATTTTCACTTTAAAAGGACAGTCTACACCTTAGTCATCTTAAAGTCGTACTTTAGATTAAGCTGCAAATAGCCTCATGCAACCCTTTCTATATCAGGCAGAAGTAACAGTATTTAAAGTTATTTTAAAATGACTATTGTTTCTGGTCACTTTGAAATGGCTGCCAAGCTCTGCCTACTGATGACATCATGATCTGGGCTGCATCTATACACTCTGCTGAATGGCATTGACAGTCTGTTGAATCCAATTAGAGAGTATTTTGTAACTAGTGAGCCATTAATGCAGCCCAGATCGTGATGTCATCAGTGGGCAGAACTTGGCAGCCATTTTAAAGTGTCCAGAAACAATAGTCAATTTAAAATAACTTTTTTACTGTTAACTGCTGCATGATATAGAAAGGGTACAGGATGATATTTGCAGCTTAATCTAAAGTAAGACTTTAAGATGACTAAGGTGTAGACTGTCCCTTTAACTAATGTTATTAAAAAGGAATCCATCTGCTCAGGACAAATGATCATATCTAAGAAATTCTATTAAAAGATCTTCTGGGTTTTTTTTTTTTTTTTACATAAGAAGCTCATTGTTATCTTCCATTTGGTTCTTTAAATAGATTTTAAAGTCACAATTAAACGTTCATGATTCAGATAGAAGAAATCCAATTTTATATCTGTTACCAAGTTTACTTTGCTCTCTTGGCATCCTTTGTATAAAAGCATATCTAGGCTTAGAAGTGTGCACATACCCTAAAGGGACAATCCAAAATTTGTATTGTTTAAAAAGATAGGTAATCCCTTTATTACCCATTCCCTTTATTACCCATTGTTGTGATTGTGTAATTACCTAGTGGTTATGCAAAGAATGAAAAAAAAAAAGGATGAAAAGAAAAACAAGGGTAACAAACATATACTCTATGGGGTACCCACAAGTACATAGAGAAACAAAAAAGCCAGGGGAAAAAAAGAATGGGGAGGGAACATGGATCAGTTCATCGTTAAGCTCCTCCTTTGTGACTAAATAAATTTTGGATCACAGATCAGCAAGTGTGCAAAAAAATGTTGTCTCCTAAAATTGTGGGCTGACTTGATTAAAAAAAAAAAATCCATGTGACACTGTGTAGTATGTTATTCTGCAAGGTGAATTGCTGTGTCTTTATTGATGTATACAATATTCAAAAAAACATGTCCTATATTTTTATGATTTTTTGTGGTGTATATGCATCTGAATGTGTGTATGCACTTATTAAGATGATATAAGTAATATTTCAATTTTTCTGAGTATCAATGGTAAAAATCTAAAAATATAAATCTATATAAAAAAAACCATTAGCAGCCAATTACTGTTATATTGCACTGATTACTGCCCATATAATATGTTTATTTTTATTGCCTAGATATAAACGGCTGTTCACATTCCTCTGCTGCTGTTGACAGCTGCTTTCTCATACTGGAAATAGTGAGCACAATCTTCCTTTTCTGTGCACAGCTTTTTCAAGCTTGGGCGCAATCACGGCTGAAATCACTGGTACCTTCTAGCCATACGGCATAGGCGTACGTGTTCACTGGCATTTATTCGCCTGTCGCTTGTAATTAGTTGCCACTCAATACAGGGCACAGCAGATATGGAAACCCTGGAAAAGTTTAGAAATCAATTTAAAAAAAAAACACTTTTTTTTAAGGTATCTAAAGTTGTAAATGGTTTTTGTATTACTACTTATATGAATCAATTGCAATCTTTTAACTCACCACTTTCAGTCATGTCCATGTGGTACAAAGCATGAAATTTAAAATGCATGCACCATTTGTACAAAATTAAATTATAAACTGCTTTGTCTGAAAAACAGAGGTGAAACGGCTAATACAAGGCCAAAATGAGTATATTCTCCTAGAAGTTTTTAAAATTAAATATAACTATGCAATTACAAAAGTGACTTTATTAAAAAATAAAAATGAAGAAAATCACTTTTAACGTTCACTGAGCTGTAAAATGTATTCTATCCAAGCTATAAAAATGGATACAGGATCCCTTGTTTAAATGAGGGCATGTTCCTTTTTTTAAATGAGGGGTTACATGCCCCAGTGGCTTTTTATGTAATGACCATGTTTCAGTGGTCTCTGACCATATGTTTAACAAAATAAAAGGGGATGGGGAAGTCCTAAATATTAGTATAGTTTGAAGCTATAGTTGTAATATTTAGGAAATAATGACTTGGGAAAAAAAGAGAACAAAAATGGTTAGTGGTTATTCTATTGAATTACTTCTCATACTCACAGCTCTCTTCCATTTTTTTTCTCTCCCACCATATAAGAAACCACCGAGAACTCCATCACCTCCAAGCAAAAGATCTCCACGTGTTAAGCTGCACAGGAGTCCCTCTGCATTGGGATTTAACTCACCTCGAAGACCACCCTCCCAGTTCTCTTCTAGAACTCCTTCCCCTCCAAGCCGTGGAACACCTAGATTTTCACCCAGAAAACGCTCATTTAGCCGTCTGCGATCGCGATCCCCTTCCCCATCTGTCAGAAGCTCGCTAACTGATCCTTCCTCTCTTTGGACGCAACAAGGGAGACGCAACCACACGCCACGTTCCCAGAGAAGTGATGTTAAATCCCTGGAGGAATTGTTCTACAGAACAGAAGATATCAGCAGTGCAAGCTCTGGTGGTTTGTTTTATTTTATGTCTTGTTTTCTCATGTCAACTTCAAATTAATTAAAGGGAGAGTAAATTCAAAATTAAACTTTCACAATTCAGACAGAGCATTTAATTTTAAATAGCTTTCCATTTTACCTCTATTATTAAATGCACTGCTTTCCTTTGATATCCTTGGTTGAAGAATAAACCTAGTTAAACTCATAGGAGTTCGGGAGAGTTCATATCTCTCTTCTCTTTAGTTATCTAAAATGTTTGCAACAATGTATAACACTGCTACAAACATTGTTGCCATAAAATGCCAAAGACACATGCACACTCCTGAGCTACTATAAACCTACCTAGGGACGCTCTTTAACAAAGAATACAAGAGAACAAAACAAATTAAAAATGTTTAAAATTCCATGTTGTCTCTAAATCATAAAGGTTTCATTTTGACTTGACATAATACTCAAAACTGAAATGTTCATTATAGATGTATTAGCTAAAATAATTCTATAAACATTTCTAACAGTTTCAGTGATAGCTTTTACAGTGAACAGAACATCTATTCATGCCCCTCATTCAAACACTGCATTTGCTATCTGTATTAGAAAAAGCAAGAATGTAAGCTTAGAAGCCAGCCCATTTTTGGTTCAGAACCTGGGTAGCGCTTGCGGATTGATGGTTAAATGTAGCCACCAATCAGCAAGCGCTACCCAGGTGCTGAACCAAAAACAGGCCGGCTTCTATGCTATACTTATTTGAAAAACCAGGAATGTAAGCTAAGGAACAAAGAAAAATTGATAATAGGAATAAATTAGAAAGTTGCTTAAAACTGCATGCTCTATCTGAATCATGAAAGAAAAAAATTGGGTTTAGTATCCCTTTAAGCTACTGAATTCTTTATTAACAAAATATGCAATATATATGAAGTTAAAAAGAGGCATTTTTTTATTTTTTAAACAAGAGATGGGTTTCCTTTGCTTACCCATGGTGACAATATTGGAACATACAAAGCTGCTGACTGGTTCATACATACTATGCATCCAATTGATTGATAGGCAAGTAGCTCAATTTGTGTACACAGCAGTGTACATATTTCTGAGTTTTTAAAGGGACATAAAATAAGTTGAAATAATAACTGAATAACAAATTCTCCACTTTGTTCACTCATTTTATTTACACATGGCCGAATGGAACAGCCACAAACTGGAAGTGTTTGTCTAGAAATGCAAACCTCAGAAACTTGTGATGGTCCCTGTGGATGGGAACATGCAGGTACGCGTCCTTTAAATCTACTGTTGTCATAAATTGACCCTCTTGAACCAAGGGAAGAATGGAACGAATAGTTTCCATCTTGAAGGATGGTACTCCTCTGAGGAATTTGTTTAGACTTTTGAGATCTAAAATTGGTCTGAACGTTCCCTCTTTTTTGGGAACCACGAACAGATTGGAGTAAAATCCCAGACCCTGATCCTGTATTGGAACAGGAACTATCACTCCCAGGTCAGAAAGATCTTGAACACAATGTAAGAACGCCTCTCTTTTTATCTGGTCTACAGATAATCTTGAGAGAAGAAACCTGCCCCTGGGAGGAACAGTTTTGAACTCTCTAGATTGCATCCCTGGGACACGATGTCCACCGCCCATGAATCCTGATCATCCCGAACCCATACCCTTCATGCTGACTTTGAGTCATTGGTGGGTTTCTTAGCTTGCTTTCCCTTGTTCCACGACTGGTTGGACCTCCAGGAAGGCTTGGACTGTTCTTGTTTTGTAGAGGGAGAGGAAGGCTTGCCCTTGAAGTTTCAAAAGGAACGAAAATTACTCTGACATCCCTTCTGCTTATTCCTCTTATCCTGAGGGAGGAAATTACCTTTTCCTCCCCTAATGTCGGAAATGATCTCAGCCAGACCCGGCCCAAACAAAGTCATGACACATCCGCAGACCAGGATTTCAACCATAAGGCTCTGCGAGCCAATACAGCAAAACCAGAATTTTTTGCTCCTAGTTTAATAACCTGTAGGAAGGCATCCGTAATAAAAGAATTAGCCAACTTAAGGGCTTTAATTCTATCCTGGATCTCTTCGAGGGGAGTGTCTGTCCGAATAGAATCAGACAACGCAAAAAAAACAGTATGCCGCGGCACTAGTGACGGTAGCAATTGCCATTGTAAACCCTGGTGTACATACATTTTTTTGAGTAACCCCTCTAATTTCTTGTCCATAGAACCCTTAAAGGAACAACTATCTTCTATGGGAATAGTGGTCCCCTTAGCTAGCTTGGAAATTGCTCCTTCCACCTTGGGTACCGTCTGCCAAGACTCCTTGATAGAGCCTGCTATAGGAAACATCTTCTTAAATATAGGGGATGGAGAAAAAGGGATACCCGGTCTCTCCCATTCCCTAGCAATAATCTCTGTAGCTCGATCTGGTACAGGAAAAAACTCCACCATGGAAGGAATATCAAAATACTTGTTTAGTTTACTTCTTTGGATTGACTACGACAGTAGTGTCAGAGTCGTCCAGGGTAGCTAAAACCTCCTTAAGTAACAAACGGAGGTGTTCGAGTTTAAACCTGAAAGAAACAACTTCAGTATCAGGCAAAGGAATTACACTGTCTGAGATTTCACCCTCAGATGCTACCGAAGTATCCTCTTCCTCAGATTTCTGGGAAGGGACATTCGGAATAGCGACTACTGTGTCAGCAACCTTATTCACTGATTGTTTACATTTCCTCATGCACTTTCCCTGCAGCATGGGAAAAGCAGACAATGCATCGGATACCGCTGAGGACATTAGAGAAGCGATGTCTTGCAAAGTAACTCCAGGTGGAGTAATAGAGGAAGCACAGGTCACTGGCTGTATGGACTCTAAGTTTTGGGACACTTGAGGAGAAAGCTGTGGCATATCTTGGACATTGTCAGAAGACTCCTGAACAGCATCCGGCTTAGACAATGTTGGCTCAGGAAAAAATCTATCCCTGAAATGTAAAGTTCTCTCAATACATGAGGAACAGAAAGGGATTGGTGGTTCCACATTAGCATTTAAACATAAAGTACATGTAACATCTAGCAGGGCCTCTTGGTCCATCTTTATTCACTAATAAACAAACTGATATTTTATTTAGAAAATATATTTAGTAAAATTATAAAGTAGTACAAAAAACACTCCAGACAACCTCTACACCTCAGCCCTCAGCTTAGCTTTGCTGAGGTGCTTACCTGCTTGATTGAAAACAGAGTGATTATCCTGCTAGAAAATCCGGACTCAACTGCTATTCTCTCTGAAGTGAAGACCGGTAACCGTTATTCAGCTAATGACTGACGCAGCTAGCTCCTGTCCGTAACACAGGAAGTGAAGGAGGGAAAAGGCGCGCAACAGAAAATGCCGCCTCAGCTAGCCCCTCCCATCGTGGGCGTTATAACGTTAACCTCCCGATCGGCTAAAATAATTACCCAAGCCGCAGGGAGTATAGTAATAATCAAAACTCCAACTCTGAGCCATCTCTTTTTGTCCCCAGTGCCTGCTAATGCTGCCAATAAAATGATCCCCCAAACATAGGAGAATGTCTCTTGTCCCACAATTATAATGTAAAGTGCCATCCTTTTATTTTCTGCAATGTGTCCCAGAAAAATTAAAGTTAGCACTTACCTTTAGACTTCTGCCAGGCAGCACGGCAGCTCACTAGGTTTGTGAAGGCCAGTTCCCTCACATGGACCTGTGGATAAAAACAAAGACTGAGTAATCTTACTCAGGCTTGCACGATTAGGACAGCATTAAATACATGGGAGGCGTAGTGAGGATTGTACCCCACAAGTTCCCATTGCTTGAAAGCCACCACTTCTCTACTGAAGAGACTGATATGGACTACGGCTACACCCTAGGACAAAGAAGTACAATCTTGTATTTCTAAAAAAATAATAAAATCTTGATTGAAGAATCTTCCTTCTAACACCTAAACTTTACCACTTCCTTGCTCTAACGTAGGCAAAGAGAATGACTGGGGTTGGATGGAAGGGAGGTGATATTTAAAAGGATTTGCTGTGGTGCTCTTTGCCGCCTCCTGCTGGGCAGGAGTGATATTCCCAATAGTAATTAGATGATCCGTGGACTCACCATGTCATTAGAAAGAAAGTTAGTTTCTGTAATTTTCTATAGCATACATGGCAGGCCACCTTCACAAAACACATTTTGTTATTCTATAGCTCTGTTTTCAGACCAGATTTAGTAACTATAAATGAGATACATTATGTTTAAATTAATTTTGCCACTATGCACTATTTTGCATTTTACTCAAATAATAGGTAGGAATAAAATACATAATCAGAAAAATTAGGTAAAATTAGGAAAACCGATAAAAAAATAATATTTATTTGACACAGTAATTTCTACCTGAAGCCTTATCCAGCTTTAAGAATATTCCCTTTTCTTTCTGTTTTTCCTGTCCTTGATATATTATTTGGGCATAGGTAGCATCAGTCTTGTCACTGTATATTTTTTTTCATAGTGACAAAATGTCTATTCCTCTATGCATTTTCTATTCTTTGAAGACATACAGTATATAACACACAGAGAAAGTCCAGCACTCACAAGCTCTCAGCTAAGATTTAAAAGCAAAAATGGAAAGGTTAGTTACCACATCTGGCCAAATGGGACAAGACCAGGTACCACATCAAGGTCCTTTCCAATACCTGGGACCCTAAAACAGCCACACAATGCAAGCTCTCAAATCCAAACAAACTGGGAACAAGGGAATGGTGCACAGACTTATGTAATCACCCTAGACATATACAAAACACGGAAGGGGACTGAACTCTCATACCGGACCGGGTACACATCCCATGACTCTGCAACATGCTCAGCCCTGGGTGCTCACCGGCACTCACAGGAAGCTGTACTGTCCCCAGAGTCACAGGCAGTTAACCCCAGACAGGTCTGGATGCAAGAACCATAGGGAAAATTACAAAACAAATTAATACAACACACAGAGAAAGTCCAGCACTCACTTAAAAGCTCTCAGCTAAGATTTAAAAGCAAAAATGGAAAGGTTAGTTACTGCATCTGGCCAAATGGGACAAGCCCAGGTACCACGTCAAGGTCCTTTCCAATACCTGGACTTTCTCTGTGTGTTGTATTAATTTGTTTTGTAATTTTCCCTATGGTTCTTGCACTCAGACCTGTCTGGGGTTAACTGCCTGTGACTCTGGGGACAGCACAGCTTCCTGAGCATGTTGCAGGGTCATGGGATGTGTACCCGGTCCGGTATGAGAGTGCAGTCCCCTTCCGTGTTTTGTATATGTCTATGGGTGATTACATAAGCCTGTGCACCCTTCCCGTGTTCTCAGTTTGTTTGGATTTGAGAGCTTGCATTGTGTGGCTGTTTTAGGGTCCCAGGTATTGGAAAAGGACCATTCAAGCTGTTATCAGCGTCAAGTCCAAAAGCCAGCGTCTGTCATGGTATGACGGTGTGTCAGTTTCCATAGCATGCGTAACTTGCACATCTGTGAGGGTACCATTAATGCTGAAAGATATGTATACATTTTGGAGCAACATATGCTGCCATTCAGATGTCGTCTTTTCCAGGGACATCCCTGCAATTTTCAGCAGGACAACGCCATACCACATTCTGCCCGGATTACAAGCGCATGGTTGTTTAAGCAGAGAGTGCGGGTACTAGCATGGCCTGCCTGCAGTCTTTACCTGTCTCCGATTGAGAATGTGTGGCGCATTATGAAGTGCAAAATAACGCAATGAAGACCCCATAAGTTGCGCAGCTGAAGACATGCATAATGGATAAACTTAACCAACTGGTGTCTTCAGTGGCCAAATGCTTAATATGTGTTATTAAAAGAAAAGGTGATGTTACACAGTAGTAAACAGTCGACTGTCCCAACTTTTTTGGAGTGTGTTGCTGTCATCAGATTTGAAATAAGTGCATATTTTCAAAAATACTTTAAATTCACAAAGTAAAACATCAAATAATGTGTTTTCAATATAGTACAGGGTGAATTTAATTTTAAAATGTCTCTTTTTGTTTTGTTTTTTTGCATTTTCTATACTGTCCCAGCTTTTTAGAAATTGGGGTTGTACATTTAAAAATCAAATATTATTACATACAGTTTTCTGTAATGGTTACTTGTATTATCTATTAGCTAGAGACACATTGACACTTTATTTTGTAGGGGGGTCAGAAAAGTCATATTTTATTATTTTTGAATGGTTAATTGATTATTGATGTAAAACCATAATTATTTTAACAGTATAAACATATTGTAAAGATTATTATAAACATCTGCATCTGAGACTGTATTTCAGTTTTACTAAACTAATAACGTGATTGCTCTTTCTAGATTTCAAACTGAATATTCTTAGCCTGGATGAGTTGGCCCCCTCTGTGGATACAGAAGAAGTTAAGGAGGTTAGTGACTGCAGGATAAATGTGCAGGATTTTTAGCAGATGTGTTTGAATCGATCATATCCTTTTTTTATCACACGAGCCATAAGACCCATAGCTTATTGGATTATACTAAATATATATACATTCCTACATGGCCTTTATTTTTCATGTATATTTCTGAACTGTTGCAAAGCTTTTCTTTACTATGGTTAAAGGGACACTGAACCCAATTTTTTTCTTTCGTGATTCAGATAGAGCATGCAATTTTAAGCAACTTTCTAATTTACTGCTATTATCAAATTTTCGTCATTCTCTTAGTATGTTTATTTGAAAACCAAGAATGTAAGTTTAGATGCCGGCCCATTTTTGGTGAACATACTGGATTGTCCTTGCTGATTGGATAGCACCAATAAAAAAGTACTGTCCATGGTCCTGAACCAAAAATTTGCTGGCTCCTTAGCTTAGATGCCTTCTTTTTAAAATAAAGATAGCAAGAGAACGAATAAAATTTGATAATAGGAGTAAATTAGAAAGTTGCTTAAAATTGCATGCTCTATCTGAATCACAAAATAAAAAAATTGGGTTCAGTGTCCCTTTAATTAACATTTCCTTTCAATGGCATGGAGAGTCCACAAAGCCATTCAATTACTAGTGGGAATTCAACTCCTGGCCACCAGGGGAAAGTAAAGAACATCCCAGCAGAGCTGTTAAGTATCACTCCCACTTCCCATAACTCCCAGTCATTATTTGATTTGTACATTGTAGGGGGTGTGTGAAGATGGTGTCTGAAGAAAATCAACTATTTAATCCTTTAATGGGTACTTTTCCCTGCAAGCAAGGATTAGGGCAATGCTGTGTCCATGTCAATCTCTTTAGTAAGAGTAATGGTGGCTTTTAGCACTTAGAAGATGACAAGGTAGTCCTTGCTTACCTTCCAACATTTATGCTACCCCAATATAGAAAACCAGGGTTGGTTACTCTGTTTTTCTTGTATCTTCAGGTCCCTGTCAGCGGTCGGATGAGGCTAACAGACCTGAAGCTGCTGTGACTGCTCCACAGCAGAAGACCCTGGAGAGTAAGTCCTTTCTTATATATTTCATAGACAAGGAGTATCAGTGGAAGGACAGGGATTATAAGGGACCTGGTGGGACCTGCTATCCTCAGGAGGGGTATGTATTTACTATTTATTTATAATATCTGCAAGTCTGGGATATTTGCGGCGGAGCAGCTTCCTGGATACAGCCAGGACATTTTTTTGCTGCTTCTATAGCCTTATGACGGGTCTGATACAGTGGCCTCTATTTATCAAGCTGTCACCCGCAAATACGCTGGAATTCTGCAGCGTATTTGTGGCGAGCCTGATTCGCCGTAGTTATCAAACCCTACAGACCGGCAAAAGTAGAATATAGTGACTTAACATACGATCCGCCGGACCCCCCAACAGTAAAACACACCACCCACACACCCAACCCTATTCTAAAACCCACCCAATCCCCCCTTAATAAAACCTAACACTACCCCCTTGAAGATCACCCTACCTTGAGACGTCTTCACCCAACCGGGCAGAAGGGGTCCTCCAGACGGTCCGAAGTCTTCATCCTATCCGGGCAGAAGTGGTCCTCCAGACGGCCAGAAGTCTTCATCCAGACGGCATCTTCTATCTTCATCCATCCGGAGCGGAGCGGGTCCATCTTCAAGCCAGCCGACGTGGAGCATCCTTCCAGGCCGACGACTACCCGACAAATGAATATTCCTTTAAATGACGTCATCCAAAATGGCGTCCCTTGAATTCCGATTGGGTGATAGAATTCTATCAGCCAATCGGAATTAAGGTAGGAAAAATCCTATTGGCTGATGCAATCAGCCAATAGGATTGAAGTTCAATCCTATTGGCTGATTAAATCAGCCGATAGGATTGAGCTCGCATTCTATTGGCTGATTGGAACAGGAGGACCACTTCTGCCCGGTTGGGTGAAGACGTCTCAAGGTAGGGTGATCTTCAAGGGGGTAGTGTTAGGTTTTATTAAGGGGGATTGGGTGGGTTTTAGAATAGGGTTGGGTGTGTGGGTGGTGGGTTTTACTGTTGGGGGGGTATTGTATTTTTTTTTTACAGGTAAAAGAGCTGATTACTTTGGGGAAATGCCCCGCAAAAAGCTTTTTTATTTTATTAGGGGGATTAGAGTAGGTTACATTCTTGTAATTATTTTATTATTTTCTGTAATTTAGTGTTTGTTTTATTTAATTGTAATTTATTTTAATTTAGGGAATTAATTTAATTATAGTGTAGTGTTAGGTGTAATTGTAACTTAGGTTAGGTTTTATTTTACAGGTAAATTTGTATTTATTTTAGCTAGGTAGTTATTAAATAACTATTTAATAACTATTGTACCTAGTTAAAATAAATACAAAGTTGCCTGTAAAATAAAAATAAATCCTAAGCTAGCTACAATGTAACTATTAGTTATATTGTAGCTAGCTAAGGGTTTATTTTATAGGTAAGTATTTAGTTTTAAATAGGTATAATTTATTTCATGATAGGAATATTTATTTAGATTAATTTAAATTATAATTAAATTAGGGGGTGTTAGGGTTAGGGCTAGACTTAGGTTTAGGTGTTAATAAATTTAATATAGTGGCGGCGACGTTGGGGGCGGGAGATTAGGGGTTAATAAATTTAATGTAGGTGGCTGCGGTGTAGGGGGTGCAGATTAGGGGTTAATAAATTTAATGTAGGTGGCGGCGGTGTAGGGGAGTTAGATTAGGGGTTAATAAATTTAATGTAGGTGGCGGCGGGGTCCGTGAGCGGCGGTTTAGGGGTTAAACATTTTTATTTAGTTGCGGCAGGGTCCGGGGAGCGGTGGTTTAGGGGTTAATAAGTATAATGTAGGTGGGGGAGGTGTAGGGGGCAGATTAGGGGTTAATATGTATAATGTAGGTGGCGGTGGGCTCAGGGAGCGGCGGTTTAGGGGTTTAACACTTTTTATTAGAGTTGGGTGAGCTCCGGGAGCGGCGGTTTAGGGGTTAATAACTTTATTTAGGTGCGGTGGGCTCCGGGAGCGGCGGTATAGGGGGTAAAACAGTATAGTATAGTGTGTGTGCTTAGTGACAGGGTACCAAGAAAGCTGCGAATAAGCCGAAGAGCAGCGAGATCGATGACTGTTAGTTAACAACAGTCTGCTGCTCATCGCTCCGTACTTGGTGCGCAGCTTTTTGATAGCTTTCTTGATAATTTTGGAGAACGTATTCAGGTCCGCGGCAGCGATGTTAGGCGATCTTAGGCGAGCGTATTGGTGCCGGCGAATGCAGGAAAGTAGACGGCTTGATAAGTAGAGGCAAGTGTAAGGACCCAGGCTTTATACAGTGGTGACCGTGCAATTATACCCTCTCGCTCCTATCCCTGCCCTGTCCTTTTTATGTCTGCTTGAGGGTTACAAGGGAGCACAGGTTAATAAGGGCAGATTGAGAGCCCTCATGTTCTTTTTTCTGATTTCTGCTTTTCGCACGCTGGGAAGGTTATGGCGCAGCTTATGGCCGTTAGCAGAGAGGGACAGTGAATCAGGACGGTTTTTCTGTTACTCTCTATCATCCCCAGAGATAGCGATAGCAGCAATCAGGTTATCAAGGGGGGTCTTATATGATCCTTCTACATCGGTTTTAGTTTGGATATTTCCTTTCCCCTGTGAGAGAGATTGCGTTTGCTACTGGAGTCTAGTCACAGTTGTAGCCCCTTAAGTTTATTGGGTGGCTCATGTTATGTATGGGATATAGCTCCTTTTAGAGATACAAGCTTTTTCCCTTTACATTTTAGGACCGCTCTGATTCTGGTGGGGCATCGGCCTTTAATGTGTGAACCGGAGCGGTCTGTATTTTCGCCTGTGATTTACAGCCTGTTTGTTTGGGATGGAAGAAAAAGCACAACTAACTGGAAAGAGTTAACTTTCCTACCCAATGCAATATCCAGATAAACCAGTGACTAGGTTTTTCTTAGAACAGCCTCCTGAGAGAAGCTGATTTTTGTGGGCTTTATTAAAGTGTTTTTCACCGATCGGTGGCGAAGCCATCTTGTCTGCTCAATAGCATAGCACAGCTATCTCTCAGCGCTTGCCTCAGACAGAGTGAGGATGATGTCTAAGTGCTTCTAACAGTGGTTTCTTGTAAATGCTTGTGGAAAGCCAAGCTGGCCGTTTAGGCACTTCAATTTAACAGGCAGCGGCGGGGTTAATCGGCGCCCCAGATCTATTTGGTGTGTACTTGCTGGCTTAAGCGGTAAACATTGGAGCGCACTCTCCTCTATTTTATGTAGGTCGCTTTCCTTGTAAGTAGTTTTAGCGATAATCTTTATTGGGGAGTTTTGCATCCTTTTTCCTTTCTGTATTGGATCCATACCATGCAGTGTTCTTAGCGGTGATCCTTGGGTTTATTCCAAGCCAGGGTGGCTCTCAGGCATTTCAGGTGTTTTTTTTTTTTTTTAGACTTAAGCAAAAATCAAGCGACATTTGAAGTAACTGTTACTTTTTTCTGTTCTCTAGAATAATTTTTTTGTTTGTTTGTTTATCATGTGGGGAGCTGTGATTTGGAAAGTGTTAACTTTTCTTTCCACAAACTTTTCTGCAATCTAAAATTTGAGATCCCTGCTGTCTACTCCATTTAGTGGTGATTTATGGTATCATCATTACTTTTTGGAATTACTCTAGTCAAGAGTATTTTATAAGTTGTCATTATAAACCTTCTCTGAGGTTTACTTAATTTTCTTTCTGAATGGTACCAGATCTATTAATACTTCTATAGTATCTTTCTTCTGTTATGTGTGATCAGTCCACGGGTCATCATTACTTCTGGGATATAACTCCTCCCCAACAGGAAATGCAAGAGGATTCACCCAGCAGAGCTGCATATAGCTCCTCCCCTCTACGTCAGTCCCAGTCATTCTCTTGCACCCAACGACTAGATAGGATGTGTGAGAGGACTATGGTGATTATACTTAGTTTTTATGACTTCAATCAAAAGTTTGTTATTTTACAATAGCACCGGAGCGTGTTATTACTTCTCTGGCAGAGTTTGAGGAAGAATCTGCCAGAGTTTTTTACTATGATTTTAACCGGAGTAGTTAAGATCATATTGCTGTTCTCGGCCATCTGAGGGAGGTAAAGGCTTCAGATCAGGGGACAGCGGGCAGATGAATCTGCATTGAGGTATGTAGCAGTTTTTATTTTCTGAATGGAATTGATGAGAAAATCCTGCCATACCGTTAAAATGACATGTATGTATACACTTCAGTATTCTGGGGATGGTATTTCACCGGAACTACTCTGCTAAAGGTCACTAATACTTTTAATAACTATTTATCATGTTAAACGTTTTTGCTGGAATGTAGAATCGTTTACATTGCTGAGGTACTGTGTGAATAGATATTTGGGCATTATTTTCCACTTGGCAGTTTTTTGCTTGTAATTGTGACAGTTTCGTTTCTCTTCACTGCTGTGTGGGAGAGGGAGGGGCCGTTTTTGGCGCTCTTTACTACGCATCAAAAAATTCCAGTCAGTCATTTTTATTTTTCCTGCATGATCCGGTTCATCTCTGACAGATCTCAGGGGTCTTCAAACTTCTTTGAAGGGAGGTATCTTCTCTCAGCAGAGCTGTGAGAATTCTTATAGTGGCTGTGCATAAAAACGTTGCTTTGTACTTTTTATGTCAAATTTAATTATTGTTATTTTACTAATGGGAACAAACCTTTGCTAAGAGCTGTGTTGTTTTTAAAGTTTGATGCTATAACTGCTTTTCAGTTCATTATTTCAACTGTTATTTAATCGTTTAGTACCTCTTTGAGGCACAGTATTTTTTTGCTAAAAAAGATTATAACCAAGTTGTAAGTTTTTTGCTAGTGTGTTAAACATGTCTGACTCAGAGGAAGATATCTGTGTCATTTGTTCCAATGCCAAGGTGGAGCCCAATAGAAATTTATGTACTAACTGTATTGATGCTACTTTAAATAAAAGTCAATCTGTACAATGTGAACAAATTTCACCAAACAGCGAGGGGAGAGTTATGCCGACTAACTCGCCTCACGCGGCAGTACCTGCATCTCCCGCCCGGGAGGTGCGTGATATTATGGCGCCTAGTACATCTGGGCGGCCATTACAGATAACATTACAAGATATGGCTACTGTTATGACTGAAGTTTTGTCTAAATTACCAGAACTAAGAGGCAAGCGTGATCACTCTGGGGTGAGAACAGAGTGCGCTGACAATGCTAGGGCCATGTCTGATACTGCGTCACAGCTCGCAGAGCATGAGGACGGAGAGCTTCATTCTGTGGGTGACGGTTCTGATCCAAACAAATTGGACTCAGATATTTCAAATTTTAAATTTAAATTGGAGAACCTCCGTGTATTACTAGGGGAGGTCTTAGCAGCTCTTAACGATTGTAACACCGTTGCAATACCAGAGAAACTGTGTAGGTTGGATAAATACTTTGCGGTACCGGCGAGTACTGACGTTTTTCCTATACCTAAAAGACTAACTGAAATTGTTACTAAGGAGTGGGATAGACCCGGTGTGCCGTTCTCACCCCCTCCAATATTTAGAAAGATGTTCCCAATAGACGCCACCACTAGGGACTTATGGCAGACGGTCCCCAAGGTGGAGGGAGCAGTTTCTACTTTAGCTAAGCGTACCACTATCCCGGTGGAGGATAGCTGTGCTTTTTCAGATCCAATGGATAAAAAGTTAGAGGGTTACCTTAAGAAAATGTTTGTTCAACAAGGTTTTATATTACAACCCCTTGCATGTATCGCGCCGATTACGGCTGCGGCAGCATTTTGGATTGAGTCGCTGGAAGAGAACCTTAGTTCATCTACGCTAGACGACATTACGGACAGGCTTAGAGTCCTTAAACTAGCTAATTCTTTCATTTCGGAGGCCGTAGTACATTTAACTAAACTTACGGCTAAGAACTCAGGATTCGCCATACAGGCACGTAGGGCGCTGTGGCTAAAATCCTGGTCAGCTGATGTGACTTCTAAGTCCAAATTACTTAATATACCTTTCAAGGGGCAGTCTTTATTTGGGCCCGGTTTGAAAGAAATTATCGCTGACATTACAGGTGGTAAGGGCCACGCCCTACCTCAAGACAAAGCCAAAGCTAAGGCTAGACAGTCTAATTTTCGTCCCTTTCGGAATTTCAAAACAGGAGCAGCATCAACCTCCACTGCACCAAAACAGGAAGGAGCTGTTGCTTGTTACAGGCAAGGCTGGAAGCCTAACCAGTCCTGGAACAAGAGCAAGCAGGCCAGGAAACCTGCTGCTGCCCCAAAGACAGCATGAACCGAGAGCCCCCGATCCGGGACCGGATCTAGTGGGGGGCAGACTCTCTCTCTTTGCCCAGGCCTGGGCAAGAGATGTTCAGGATCCCTGGGCTCTAGAGATCATATCTCAGGGATACCTTCTCGACTTCAAATTATCTCCCCCAAGAGGGAGATTTCATCTGTCAAGGTTGTCAACAAACCAGATAAAGAAAGAAGCGTTTCTACGCTGCGTACAAGATCTGTTATTAATGGGAGTGATCCATCCGGTTCCGCGGTCGGAACAAGGACAAGGGTTCTACTCAAACCTGTTTGTGGTTCCCAAAAAAGAGGGAACTTTCAGGCCAATCTTAGATTTAAAGATTCTAAACAAATTCCTAAGAGTTCCATCGTTCAAAATGGAAACTATTCGGACAATCTTACCCATGATCCAAGAGGGTCAGTACATGACCACAGTGGATTTAAAGGATGCTTACCTTCACATACCGATCCACAAAGATCATCACCGGTACCTAAGGTTTGCCTTCTTAGACAGGCACTACCAGTTTGTAGCTCTTCCATTCGGACTGGCTACGGCTCCAAGAATCTTCACAAAGGTTCTGGGTGCCCTTCTAGCGGTACTAAGACCGCGAGGGATTTCGGTAGCTCCGTACCTAGACGACATTCTAATACAAGCTTCAAGCTTTCAAACTGCCAAGTCTCATACAGAGTTAGTTCTGGCATTTCTAAGGTCGCATGGATGGAAAGTGAACGAAAAGAAGAGTTCTCTTTTTCCTCTCACAAGAGTTCCATTCTTGGGGACTCTTATAGATTCTGTAGAAATGAAGATTTACCTGACAGAAGACAGGTTAACAAAGCTTCAAAATGCATGCCGCGTCCTTCATTCCATTCAACACCCGTCAGTAGCTCAATGCATGGAGGTGATCGGCTTAATGGTAGCGGCAATGGACATAGTACCTTTTGCACGCCTACACCTCAGACCGCTGCAATTATGCATGCTAAGTCAGTGGAATGGGGATTACTCAGATTTGTCCCCTACTCTGAATCTGAATCAAGAGACCAGAAATTCTCTTCTATGGTGGCTTCATCGGCCACACCTGTCCAGGGGGATGCCATTCAGCAGGCCAGACTGGACAATTGTAACAACAGACGCCAGCCTACTAGGTTGGGGCGCTGTCTGGAATTCTCTGAAGGCTCAGGGACTATGGAATCAGGAGGAGAGTCTCCTTCCAATAAACATTCTGGAATTGAGAGCAGTTCTCAATGCCCTTCTGGCTTGGCCCCAGTTAACAACTCGGGGGTTCATCAGGTTTCAGTCGGACAACATCACGACTGTAGCTTACATCAACCATCAGGGAGGGACAAGAAGCTCCCTAGCAATGATGGAAGTATCAAAGATAATTCGCTGGGCAGAGTCTCACTCTTGCCACCTGTCAGCAATCCACATCCCGGGAGTGGAGAACTGGGAGGCGGATTTCTTGAGTCGCCAGACTTTTCTTCCGGGGGAGTGGGAACTTCATCCGGAGGTCTTTGCCCAAATACTTCGACGTTGGGGCAAACCAGAGATAGATCTCATGGCGTCTCGCCAGAACGCCAAACTTCCTCGCTACGGGTCCAGATCCAGGGATCCGGGAGCAGTTCTGATAGATGCTTTGACAGCACCTTGGAACTTCAGGATGGCTTATGTGTTTCCACCCTTCCCGCTGCTTCCTCGATTGATTGCCAAAATCAAACAGGAGAGAGCATCAGTAATTCTAATAGCACCTGCATGGCCACGCAGGACTTGGTATGCAGATCTGGTGGACATGTCATCCTGTCCGCCTTGGTCTCTACCTCTAAGACAGGACCTTCTGATACAGGGTCCATTCAAACATCAAAATCTAACTTCTCTGAAGCTGACTGCTTGGAAATTGAACGCTTGATTTTATCAAAACGTGGTTTTTCTGAGTCGGTTATTGATACCCTGATTCAGGCTAGGAAGCCTGTTACCAGAAGGATTTACCATAAAATATGGCGGAAATACCTATACTGGTGCGAATCCAAAGGTTACTCCTGGAGTAAGGTTAGGATCGCTAGGATATTGTCTTTTCTACAAGAAGGTTTAGAAAAGGGTTTATCAGCTAGTTCATTAAAGGGACAGATTTCAGCTCTGTCAATCTTGTTACACAGACGTCTGTCAGAAAATCCAGACGTCCAGTCTTTTTGTCAGGCTTTAGCTAGGATCAAGCCTGTATTTAAAGCTGTTGCTCCACCATGGAGTTTAAACTTAGTTCTTAACGTTTTACAGGGTGTTCCGTTTGAACCCCTTCATTCCATTGATATAAAAATGTTATCTTGGAAAGTTCTGTTTTTAATGGCTATTTCCTCGGCTCGAAGAGTCTCTGAGTTATCAGCCTTACATTGTGATTCCCCTTATCTGATTTTTCACTCAGACAAGGTAGTTCTGCGTACTAAACCTGGGTTCTTACCTAAGGTAGTCACTAACAGGAACATCAATCAAGAGATTGTTGTACCATCCTTGTGTCCAAATCCTTCTTCAAAGAAGGAACGTCTTCTACACAATCTGGATGTAGTTCGTGCCCTCAAGTTCTACTTGCAGGCAACTAAAGATTTTCGCCAAACTTCTTCCTTGTTTGTCGTTTACTCTGGACAGAGGAGAGGTCAAAGAGCTTCTGCTACCTCTCTCTCTTTTTGGCTTCGTAGCATAATACGTTTAGCCTATGAGACTGCTGGACAGCAGCCTCCTGAAAGAATTACAGCTCACTCCACTAGAGCTGTGGCTTCCACTTGGGCCTTTAAGAATGAGGCCTCTGTTGAACAGATTTGCAAGGCTGCAACTTGGTCTTCGCTTCATACTTTTTCCAAATTTTACAAATTTGACACTTTTGCTTCTTCGGAGGCTATTTTTGGGAGAAAGGTTCTTCAGGCAGCGGTTCCTTCTGTATAATGAGCCTGCCTATCCCTCCCGTCATCCGTGTACTTTTGCTTTGGTATTGGTATCCCAGAAGTAATGATGACCCGTGGACTGATCACACATAACAGAAGAAAACATAATTTATGCTTACCTGATAAATTCCTTTCTTCTGTTGTGTGATCAGTCCACGGCCCGCCCTGTTTTAAGGCAGGTAAATATCTTTTAAATTATACTCCAGTCACCACTTCACCCTTGGTTACTCCTTTCTCGTTGATTCTTGGTCGAATGACTGGGACTGACGTAGAGGGGAGGAGCTATATGCAGCTCTGCTGGGTGAATCCTCTTGCATTTCCTGTTGGGGAGGAGTTATATCCCAGAAGTAATGATGACCCGTGGACTGATCACACAACAGAAGAAAGGAATTTATCAGGTAAGCATAAATTATGTTTTTTAGGTACCAGGAAGGTCATATTTATTGACCTTTTTTTATAATGAAACATATATAAGATAACATAACGTTTTCTGTTATTCCTTCTTAGTTCAGGGGCTCCATATATCTGTACTATGTCCATGACATGTATATTCTCCTATTTTGTGTATAGGGGCTTAAATGTCTGTTACATGTTTTGTTTCATGTATCATGATCATGATTTTTATTATAGGAATACATTATTATACTCTCCCTCACATTGAGGTGATATTTTTCAGCATATGTGACATGGATTGTTTTCATGTATCATACTCATTTTCTTACGCCTAGATTTAGAGTTCTGCGGTAGCTGTCAAAAGCAGCGTTAAGGGCTCCTAACGCTGCTTTTGGCCGCCCGCTGGTATTTAGAGTCGTGTAGGTAAAGGTCTAACCCTCACTTTCAAGCCGCGACTTTTCCATACCGCAGATCCCCTTACCCCAATTGCGTATCCTATCTTTTCAATGGTATCTTCCTAACGCTGGTATTTAGAGTCTTGGCTGAAGTGAGCGGTAGACCCTCTACCGACAAGACTCCAGCCGCAAAAAAAAGTCAGTAGTTAAGAGCTTTCTGGGCTAACGCCGGTTTATAAAGCTCTTAACTACTGTGCTATAAAGTACACTAACACCCATAAACTACCTATGTACCCCTAAACCGAGGTCCCCCCACATCGCCACCACTATAATAATTTAACCCCTAATCTGCCGACCGCACACCGCCGCCATTTACATTATCCCTATGAACCCTTAATCTGCTGCCCCTAACATCGCCGACACCTACATAATATTTATTAACCCCTAATCTGCCCCCCCCCAACGTCGCCGCTACCTAACTACACTTATTAACCCCTAATCTGCCAACCGGACCTCGCCGTTACTCTAATAAATGTATTAACCCCTAAACCGCCGCACTCCTGCATCACAAACACTATAATAAATTGTATTAACCCCTAATCTGCCCTCCCCAACGTCGCCGCCACCTAACTTCAAGTATTAACCCCTAATCTGCTGACCGGACCTCGACGCTATTATTATAAATGTATTAACCCCTAAAGCTAAGTCTAACCCTAACACCCCCCTAAGTTAAATATAATTTTAATCTAACGAAATAAATGAAATCTTATTAACTAAAGTATTCCTATTTAAAACTAAATACTTACCTGTAAAATAAATCCTAATATAGCTACAATATAATGAATAATTATATTGTAGCTATTTTAGGATTTATATTCATTTTACAGGCAACTTTGTATTTATTTTAACTAGGTACAATAGCTATTAAATAGTTATTTACTATTTAATAGCTACCTAGTTAAAATAATTACAAAATTACCTGTAAAATAAATCCTAACCTAATTTACAATTAAACCTAACACTACACTATCAATAAATTAATTAAATAAATTACCTACAATTACATACAATTAAATAAACTAAACTAAACTAAATATTAGGCTAATTACACCTACTCTAAGCCCCCTAATAAAATATAAAAGCCCCCCAAAATAATAAAGGTCCCTACCCTATTCTAAATTAAAAAGTAACCAGCTCTTTTACCAGCCCTTAAAAGGGCTTTTTGCGGGGCATGCCCCAAAGTAATCAGCTCTTTTGCCTTTAAAAAAAATACAACCCCCCCAACATTAAAACCCACCACCCACATACCCCTACTCTAACCCAAACCCCCCTTAAATAAACCTAACACTACCCCCCTGAAGATCTCCCTACCTTAAGCCGTGTTCACCCAGCCGGGCACCGATGGACCAAAAGAGGACATCCGGAGCGGCAGAAGTCTTCATCCTATCCGGGCAGAAGAGGACATCCGGACCGGCAGACCTCTTCATCCAAGCGGCATCTTCTATCTTCATCCATCTGACGAGGAGTGGCTCCATCTTCAAGACCTCCGGCGCGGAACATCCTTCTTCCCCGACGACTAGACGATGAATGACGGTTCCTTTAACTGACGTCATCCAAGATGGCGTCCCTCGAATTCCGATTGGCTGATAGGATTCTATCAGCCAATCGGAATTAAGGTAGGAACAATCTGATTGGCTGATTGAATCAGCCAATCAGATTCAAGTTCAATGCGATTGGCTGATCCAATCAGCCAATCAGATTGAGCTTGCATTCTATTGGCTGTTCCGATCAGCCAATAGAATGCAAGCTCAATCTGATTGGCTGATTGGATCAGCCAATCGCATTGAACTTGAATCTGGCTGATTCAATCAGCCAATCAGATTTTTCCTACCTTTATTCCGATTGGCTGATAGAATCCTATCAGCCAATCTGAATTCGAGGGACGCCATCTTGGATGACATCATTTAAAGGAACCGTCATTCGTCGTCTAGTCGTCGGGGAAGAAGGATGTTCCGCGCCGGAGGTCTTGAAGATGGAGCCGCTCCTCATCGGATGGATGAAGATAGAAGATGCCGCTTGGATGAAGATGTCTGCCGGTCCGGATGTCCTCTTCTGCCCGGATAGGATGAAGACTTCTGCCACTCCGGATGTCCTCTTTTGGTCCATCGGTGCCCGGCTGGGTGAACATGGCTCAAGGTAGGGAGATCTTCAGGGGGGTAGTGTTAGGTTTATTTAAGGGGGGTTTGGGTTAGAGTAGGGGTATGTGGGTGGTGGGTTTTAATGTTGGGGGTGGTTGTATTTTTTTTTAAAGGCAAAAGAGCTGATTACTTTGGGGCATGCCCCGCAAAAAGCCCTTTTAAGGGCTGGTAAAAGAGCTGGTTACTTTTTAATTTAGAATAGGGTAGGGACTTTTATTATTTTGGGGGGCTTTTTTATTTTATTAGGGGGCTTAGAGTAGGTGTAATTAGCCTAATATTATTGTAATCTTTTTTATTTTTTGTAATTTAGTGTTTGTTTGTTTGTTTTTGTAATTTAGTTTAGCCAATCGGAATTAAGGTAGGAACAATCTGATTGGCTGATTGAATCAGCCAATCAGATTCAAGTTCAATGCGATTGGCTGATCCAATCAGCCAATCAGATTGAGCTTGCATTCTGTTGGCTGATCGGAACAGCCAATAGAATGCAAGCTCAATCTGATTGGCTGATTGGATCAGCCAATCGCATTGAACTTGAATCTTATTGGCTGATTCAATCAGCCAATCAGATTGTTCCTACCTTAATTCCGATTGGCTGATAGAATCCTATCAGCCAATCGGAATTCGAGGGACGCCATCTTGGATGACGTCATTTAAAGGAACCGTCATTCATCGTCTAGTCGTCGGGGAAGAAGGATGTTCCGCGCCGGAGGTCTTGAAGATGGAGCCACTCCTCGTCAGATGGATGAAGATAGAAGATGCCGCTTGGATGAAGATGTCTGCCGGTCCGGATGTCCTCTTCTGCCCGGATAGGATGAAGACTTCTGCCGCTCCGGATGTCCTCTTTTGGTCCATCGGTGCCCGGCTGGGTGAACACGGCTTAAGGTAGGGAGATCTTCAGGGGGGTAGTGTTAGGTTTATTTAAGGGGGGTTTGGGTTAGAGTAGGGGTATGTGGGTGGTGGGTTTTAATGTTGGGGGGGTTGTATTTTTTTTAAAGGCAAAAGAGCTGATTACTTTGGGGCATGCCCCGCAAAAAGCCCTTTTAAGGGCTGGTAAAAGAGCTGGTTACTTTTTAATTTAGAATAGGGTAGGGACCTTTATTATTTTGGGGGGCTTTTTTATTTTATTAGGGGGCTTAGAGTAGGTGTAATTAGCCTAATATTATTGTAATCTTTTTTATTTTTTGTAATTTAGTGTTTGTTTGTTTTTGTAATTTAGTTTAGTTTATTTAATTGTAGGTAATTTATTTTAATTAATTTATTGATAGTGTAGTGTTAGGTTTAATTGTAACTTAGGTTAGGATTTATTTTACAGGTAATTTTGTAATTATTTTAACTAGGTAGCTATTAAATAGTAAATAACTATTTAATAGCTATTGTACCTAGTTAAAATAAATACAAAGTTGCCTGTAAAATAAATATAAATCCTAAAATAGCTACAATATAATTATTCGTTATATTGTAGCTATATTAGGGTTTATTTTACAGGTAAGTATTTAGTTTTAAATAGGAATACTTTAGTTAATAAGATTTAATTTATTTCTTTAGATTAAAATTATATTTAATTTAGGGGGGTGTTAGGGTTAGGGTTAGACTTAGCTTTAGGGGTTAATACATTTATTAGAGTAGCGGCGAGGTCCGGTCGGCAGATTAGGGGTTAATACTTGAAGTTAGGTGGCGGCGACGTTGGGGAGGGCAGATTAGGGGTTAATACTATTTATTATAGGGTTTGCGAGGCGGGAGTGCGGCGGTTTAGGGGTGAATACATTTATTATAGTGGCGGCGAGGTCCGGTCGGCAGATTAGGGGTTAATAAGTGTAGTTAGGTAGCGGCGACATTGGGGGGGGCAGATTAGGGGTTAATAAATATTATGTAGGTATCGGCAATGTTAGGGGCAGCAGATTAGGGGTTCATAGGGATAATGTAGGTTGCGGCGGTGTCCGGAGCGGCAGATTAGGGGTTAATTGTGTAATGCAGGTGTCAGCGATAGCGGGGGTGGCAGATTAGGGGTTAATAAGTGTAAGGTTAGGGGTGTTTAGACTCGGGGTTCATGTTAGGGTGTTAGGTGCAGACTTAGAAACTGTTTCCCCATAGGAAACAATGGGGCTGCGTTAGGAGCTTAACGCTGCTTTTTTGCAGGTGTTAGGTTTTTTTTCAGCCCAAACTGCCCCATTGTTTCCTATGGGGAAATCGTGTACGAGCACGTTTTTCCAGCTAGCCGCTACCGTAAGCAACGCTGGTATTGAGAGTTGAAGTGGCGGTAAATATGCGTTTACGCTCCCTTTTTGGAGCCTAACGCAGCCCTTCAGAGAATTCTAAATACCAGCGTTGTTTAGAAGCAGCGCTAGAAAAAAAAAGACGCGTAGCTAATGCACCCCTTTGGCCGCAAAACTCTAAATCTAGGCGTTAGTGTTTTCAGGACACTAATATATTTATTTCTATATTTCATTTTTAAAAATGCAATATTATATCTCTCTCATAATGAGGTGATCTTTGCTCCTGTCTGTGCCATTCTTTGTTCCTTATGGCACATATATATTTTTTTGTGCACTCACAACTCTAATAGGTTTAAAGGGACAGTCTAGTCAGAATTAAACTTTTATGATTCAGATAGGGCACGCAATTTTTTTTTTTTTTACTTTTTATTTTTTGATCAATGGAGCATACAAAAATAAAAAGAAATCACATTTTGTGCCACGCAGGGCCCATGACAAAGAAAAAAAAGTATTACATAAAATTATAGAAGAATATTTATCAATGTTATTAACATGTCATAAGATTTTGTTGAGTGCTCCACTGAGAAATTTTCTCTTAGACCCCCCCCCCCTCCCTCCCCTTTTGGGTGCAAAAACAATTTGCTTAATTGCCTTGGCTCGTATGATATTCTATATCAGTGAGAAACAAACAAACAAACACAAAAAAAAAAAAAAAAAAAAAAGGGGAAAAAGGGGGAGGGGGGAAGGGGGAGAGAAGGGGAGGGGAAAAAGGGAAGGGGGGGCTAATCACTTTTGGAGAGAAGAGGGGGCGAGCTAACGAGATATTCATGGTTCCCTATCTTTCCTTCCCAATTACCAAATGCCAAGAAGAACTATTTCTGAGTTTTTAAATGGGAAGATCAAGTAATCAATTTCACTTTCATGGAGTGTCTTTATGAACACTGCCCATTTATTAAAAAAATTCTTTATCTCCAATTCCTTGTCAATACTTGCACTTCTTTGTTCTATTATACATTGTTTTTTTAAATAATTTTTAACTTCAGTGATCGTTGGTAGTGTTCTCATTTTCCACTTTTTACAAATCAAATATCTGGAAGCTAGGATAGATAAGTTTATTAATTTTTCATTATTTTGATGAATATTTTCCCTATTTAGACATAAAATGATTTGATATAGTGATAAAGTGAGCATTTCGGCTTTCAAGGTAGTTTTAAGCCAGTATTCTAATTTACTCCAATAACCTCTGATTTTGGGACAATGCCAAAACATATGTATAAGATTTGCTGCCGAATAAGAGCACTTAGGGCATTTACTAAACTGTTGATTATGCACTCTGAGGCCTTTCTCCGGGGTGAAATAGGCCCTGTGCAAAAGTTTAATGTGCGCCTCTCGCCAGGTAGCCGACAAAGTGGTTGCTGCCACTCTGTTGATTGACAACTGAAGAGTCTTTGCTTCAATATTGCTCTGGGGTATTAGGGAAGACCATATCTCTGCCATCTTATCCAGGGTGGGGGCATTCTTTTTAATGCTAAGTGTATGATAGCATGGGGCTATAGACATCTGCCCATTTTTATTTAAGATTGACCAGTTTTCCAGATTGCCTAACGTCCAATGCCAACCCGCTTCTTTAGTTAATTCAACAATAAAGTGTCTTACTTGCAGATATGCAAAAAAATCCTTATTGTCAAGATTATACTCATTTTTTAAATCTTCAAAGGTTTTAACACATTTTCTATCAGCATTAATTAGATATAATACCCTGTTGAGGCCATTATCATGCCATCTATTAAAGACCGCAGAATTGATGCCTGCTTGGAATTGTGGGTTTCCTATCAGAGGTAGGTGATTTGTGGCAGTACTAGTAATTGCTAAAAGCTTAGTTATTTTCCACCAAGCTTTAATAGGGTTATATATAGTTTTGAGATTTTTAATCTTTGTTGGAAACTTTTTTGGCAGACAATGAATCATAGCAGATGGGAGGTAGGGTTCACAGATGTTGAGTTCCAGCTCATTATTTAATACATAGTTCTTGGCAAAGATCCAATCCATTATGATGCGGGCTAAGAAGCTAAGATTATAAAATCTGATATTTGGGACTGCTAAACCTCCATAATCTCTTGGTGCAGTAAGTTTAGCAAGTGATATCTTAGATCTTTGCCCTTGCCACAAGAATTGCCTAAGCCACATATTAATAGAACGTGTATCTTTCTCCAACAAAATCAAGGGCACATTTTGCAAGATATAAAGAAGTTTGGGGAGAAGAATCATTTTAAATAATTCTGATCGGCCAGATGTAGATAATGGTAAATGTTGCCAGTCTTTTAACTTTTCCTTTATAGTAGTTAGTATAGGAGTTATGTTAAGTTTATATAAATCTTTTAAGTTAGTTGGTATATGTATACCAAGATATCTGAAAGATTCAGAGACTGCAGTAAATGGTGTACTAAGGATAGAACTATTATTTCTTCTTAGCCAAAGTATCTCGGATTTTGATTTGTTGACTTTGTAACCCGAAAAAGAACTAAAGTGATCTGTTATACAAATAAGTCTTGGTATATTATATTTTGTATTAGAGAGATAGATTAATAAGTCATCGGCATATAGTCCAGTTTTTATCTCATAGTTCCGAATTTTTATGCCATCAAGAGATTTTCTTATCATAATTGCTAGGGGTTCAATAGCTATATCAAAAAGAAGCGGGGAGAGAGGGCAGCCCTGCCGTGTCCCTCGCTCTATTGAAATAGGGGTAGAGATAGTGTTGTTTATTATCAGTTGTGTTTTGGATTGTTGATGCAGATTTTCTAAAAAATCAGGAAACTTTCCTTTAATCCCAAATTTTAATAAAGATGTTATTATGTGATTAAAGATTACTGAGTCAAACGCTTTTTCAGCGTCGATTGACAGAATAGCTAAGTCTGGGGTGCCCTCTCTCTCCGCCTCAGAAGAAGGAAGATTCTGAATATAATCCATTGTGACCAAGAGTTCTCTAATTTTTGCAGCGGAATTTCGCTTATTAAGAAAGCCCGCTTGATCCATGTGAATAATTCTCATTAAAATAGATTGCATCCTATTTGCTAATATAGCAGTCATGATTTTGTAGTCAGAATTTAAGAGGGCGATTGGCCTATATGATTCTTTTTGTGATGGATCCTTTCCTCCTTTTAAGATCAGAGTCGTGAATGAAGAAGAAAAGGAGGGGAGGACCGGCTTACCATTAATATATATTTTGTTATAAAGATTACTCAAGTAGGGCGTTATTTCAGGTGATAAAAGCTTATAAAATTCATTTGGGAGCCCGTCTGGGCCTGCTGCTTTATTGAGGGAAAGATTAGCGACTACCTTTTCTATTTCTTCTTTTGAGATAGGGGAGTTAAGGATAGCTATTTCTTCAAGAGAGGCCAGGGGGCAGGTAATTTTATTCCAAAACTCTGTGGCTTGAGAAGCATCATATCCTCTGTTAGAGTATATATTTCGAAAATATTCAGTAAATATATTCAGAATTTCTTCTGGTTCTGTTATCTGCTTCCCCTTGTGAGATAATCTTTCTATTATTGGTTTTTTTTCTTCATTTTTAACTAGTTTGGCAAGCATTTTTCCCGATTTGTTGCCAAATTTATATAATTTAGCCTGGAGTCTGATTTCTCTATTGGTTTCTTGAGTCATTAGAAAAGTGTCTCTAATAGATTTGGCGCGGACGTACTTTGCCCAATTTAGGGGGGTTTTTGCAAGTAGGTAGTGATTATATGAATTGACCAGATAGTTATTTGTTTCTCTTTCTTTTAATTTTACCTTTTTAGCTAGTATGGCAGTAAAAGCAATGATTTCTCCTCTAAGCACGGCCTTTGCTGTTTCCCAAAATATATCTGGGTGCTCTATATATTCGCCATTAAAATTAAGATACTCAGTAAATTTATCCTTGATCCACCTTTTAAATTTTGAGTCTGTTGCCAAATGATAAGGAAAAAAGAATCGTGATGTTTTCGATTTAGGGTGATCAAAGTGAAACTCGAGGGAAATAGGTCCATGGTCAGACAAAATAATTGGCATTATATCTGCTTTCACTTTGTATATAGGTATGGATTGGTCTATTAAAAACAGATCAATCCTGGAGAGGGTTTTATGAGCTTTTGATAGGCAGGTATAGTCTTGGACGTCAGGGTTCTGGGCTCTCCAAATATCACGTAGCGCTAAATTATACTTAATCTGGTTAATTATTTTAGTGTCTAAATTATCTTTTTTCTGCTTTAACTGTTTTAGATTTTTTCTTAATCTATCTAAGGGACAGTTTGGTGCCATATTGAAATCTCCTCCTAGTATTAAGTGCCCTTCGCTGAATAAGAGAAGTTTGGATTGGATCATGCTCCAAAACTCTGGGTCATTAGTATTTGGTCCATATAAATTACAAAGTGTATAAGTTATATTTAATAATTTTATTTTTACCAGGATATATCTCCCCCCGGAATCAGCCTCAGAGTGCAAAACCGTCACCCCAGATCTTTTACCAATTAGTATAGCCACACCTCTTTTTTTCCCAATACTTGGCGCTATCAAAACTTCTTTAACCCATTGCGTCTTTAATTTTAAAGATTCCTCTAAATTTAGGTGGGTTTCTTGTAAAAGGCCAATGTCAGCTTGGGTCTTTCGAAGATAGGCAAGTATCGCTTTTCGTTTGATAGGGGTTGAAATACCTCCCACATTCCAAGATACTATTTTTAAATTATTTGTCACTTGCGCCATTTATGTAAAGGGAAAGGGGAAGAAGGAAGAGAGAAAAAAAAAAAAAAAAAAAAAAAGGGGGGGGAAATAAAATAAGGAAAAGGAGAAGAAAAAAAAAAAAAAAAAAAAAAAAAAAAACACACTGTACATATATATGTATTGAACATGAATCACCCTAGGCCAGGGGGGCACCCTAGTCTCAAGGACTAAACTTTTATACAACAGAATCATTCCTTACTATGTTTGTGAATTCAGGGAGTTGAAGAAAGTTTCAGCCAGTCTGACATCCTCAAATAGATATGTTTTATCATTGGTTATTACTTTAAGTTTGGAAGGATATATTATAGTGGCGCGATGGCCGCTCTGTATAAACTTGGTGCAGATCGGGGCTAACTCTTTTCTCTTAGCAGCTGTATGGGCTGAAAAATCCTGAAAAATTAAGATCCTAGTCTTATCTATGAGGATTGGTTGGTTTTTTCTAAAATATTGCAATATCATGCTTTTATCTTGAAAATTAAGTAATCTTGCGATAATCGGTCTGGGACGATTACCATTTTTGTTACCTGAGTGAGAGGTACCCAGTCTATGAGCTCTCTCCACCAATATCGGATGATAAGTTAAGGGGATTCCAAGGGCCTTTGTAAGTGTATCTGATATAAAACAAGATAAGTCATCATATTGTTTATCCTCTGGGAGCCCAATTATTCGTATGTTATTTCTCCTAGATCTGTTTTCCAGATCTTCCAACTTATTAAGGATTTTTTGGATATTATTGTTTGAAGTTTCTAAATTAGAATTGTGTCCTGCCGTTAAATCTTCTAGGTCAGACACTCTCTGCTCCATTTCTTGCAATCTATTGGAGAATTGCCTAATCTCTTGGGTTAATAGGGAAATGTCTTGTTTGATCTCTGCCCTAAGTGCCTCAAATTTAGGTGTGAGAGCTTCTGTAATGCTTCCAACTAAGCTGTGTAAGTTGAGAGATTCTGGGGGGGGTACTACACTGTACGGGGTTGATTGTGATTCAGTGACAGGATCCTGGGTATTTTTAGGCTTCCTGTCTCTGTTTCTAGCTGCCATAATTGGTGATGGTGTCTTAGATGCAGTGGATAAGAATTTGTCCATAAGCTACACACTTATTGTGTTAATAAAAATAAGAAATTTGTGGAGAGTGTTTTAGCAAGTGAGTGAGAGAAATAGGATGAAGGAGGAGAGCGCCTCTTTTAAGACCGGGAAGAATTGAATTTTATTCTTCTCGTGTGGAGTTTATTTTAGGGGATGTGTAAGTGTTTTGGTGCAAAAAAAAAAAAAAAAAAGGGGGGGAGAGAAAAACCAAGACCATATATCAATTAAAGTGATAGTGATAAGTGCTTAAAGTGACCTAAAGTAAATCGTGCAAAAAGAGTTGTACTTATTCTCAGTGATTTAGGATATTCGTGTTTTATGGCGCAGGCACACGACAGGAATTTATATCAATTTTGTGCTGAAGACTTGAAAAAATATTCAGCTCTTAAGGTTGTCTAAACACCCAGTCTCTATTTATTACGTTGATATGAGGACAAAAGGGGTAGGACAGAGATTCACTTTACCTGTGTCTTATTTATGTTCTAAAAAGAGGTATGGACAGAGATTAGTGTCTTCTGGTATGTTATCTCAAGGGATTGACCTTATACTATTTCAGTAGACTTTTTCTCTTTTTCTCTTTTTTCTCTCCCTTTCCTTCCCCTTAACTAAAATAAATGTGTTTGATTAGATTCTATTAGGGTTTCTTTGATTTTAGTTAAGACTGATCTCTGGCAGATTTTACCTGTAAAGGGTAGTTTTAACCAATTTAGCTGTATTGTCAGAGTTAGCCCCAAGATTATATTCCCTCTGTGTTTCTCTCTTGTCCCTGTCAATTTAGCCTCTTAATAAAAAATAGATGTTTGCTTATACTTGTGTTTCTTTATTTAATAGTGAATTGATATTACTATATTAATCAGTTAGCTTCTTAAATATCTATACACTGTTATTGCAATAGTTATATCTTTATAGACCAATAATTTGTCTTGCTGATAGTCTATTTTATAGTTAGGCTCCTCTGGTTTCTATATACAAAAATTTGATAGCAAGTTAATACTGCTGTGCTAAGAGGATAGTTCTTTTTCTTTTTTTTTTTTCCCTTTCCCTTCCTTCCCCTTTCCCTTCTCTCTCCCTCCTCTTCGTATTTCTATATGCTATTATTGTGATGGTTATCTAGAGTGTTTTATCTACAGGCCTCTTCAAACAACAGTAGAGTATAAACTAATACAATATTCAAGATCTTATATACCAAGCTTATAACTGTGGTTTACAATCAAGCGAAAGTTGCAAATTATGTTGCTCAGATTTTGTATGTCTAGTTTTAAGGACATTAATGTATATTTAGCATAGCTTATATATACCTCTAACAACTTTAAAAAAGAGAGATTACCAAGCTGTTGTTAATGTGTTCTTATAGAGTAATACTTTCAGGTTGTTTTACTAATAATACATTTGCAACTAAACTCTCCTAGTCTCTATAGACAATGATAGAGAGAGAGTTATTTTTGACAGAGTCTATACATTCATTTTGTCATAGATCTTTCCAAAAAAAAAATTTACTTAGGTTTCTTGGTTTTAGCAGGGGCTTTCCATCTTAAATCTATGCAATTCAATTGTTAGTAGTCCATATCTGCTTAATCCCAAGGGGCAAACAATAGGATTGCGGCAGTAGAGAAAGTACATGCAAAAGTCATTTTATATATTGCATACTTTACCGACTCCTGGTCAAGGCATACAGTGTCCATAAGATTTTCTCCAATAAGCCGGGCCTCCCCTACACGCAGCACCGGTGGGAGGGGAAGCACCGGTCAAGCAGGAGAAAGGGTAGTTGCAGGCCAGATTACCCGGTAGGTGACTGAGAGCTCAGCTCCGGCGTCTGGAAAGTCACCTCTGTCGAAGTCCGGGCAACCAGCGCAGTGGAAGATTAGGATCCGGATCTCTCACGCATCATCGGTGGAAGAGAAGTCCGGTCCAATCAGAAGTAGCGTTCAGCGTATCCCTACGCCTCTGTTCTCTTTCGTCTCTACGAACGATGTGCGTCAAGGCATCCAGGGAGCAGCATTCGGATCAGTCACCAGTCGACAGGAGAAAAAACTCTCACTCCAAGCCAGGTAGGAGTTACAAGATCCGGTAAGGTTGTGAGAGGGACTATGCGCTGATGATAAGTAGAAATGGCATCTTCTATATTTTTAGAGAGCCGGGTCCAAGATGATATTAGACCTTTATATTGTTAGTCAAGTCTTTGACCGGAGCTCAGGTATTCTTCTGCCCTTCGGGCTAGGTGGAAGCCGTGTGCAGATACCAGCAGTATAGAGGGAAAGTTTTAAGATAGTACAGATATTGAATGTACTAAATGCTAGTGTGTTAAAGAGTTCTCCCTTTTATGCTTCTCCGCTATTTATTGTAGCGGCTGCTAGTGGTTCTGTTGTTCAAACATTTAAAGCAGGAAGTTTTGCATAGATTTTATGGGTCCTTGAGGATGCTGCTAGATGCAGTTTTAGTGCTTTGAAGTGGCACTAAGTTGAGATTCCGGTAGCGTTAGTATTAGCTATTCAAGCCGCCCTGGGTCTAAGGGTTTGGGCGCAGCCTTCCCGCCATCAGGCTTGAAGGAAAGGTAAATCAGAGCAGGTGTCTTGCGTGACCATACACCTGTGCTCCTCCTCCGGAAGTCTCAGAGCATCTAGAGCCAGACCATGTGATTTCTAGGGCACGCAATTTTAAACAACTTTTCAATTTACTTTTATCATCAAATTTGCTTTGTTCCCTTTGTGGCATTTTTTAAAAGCTAAACCTAGCTAGACTGAAACTCATTTCTAAACCGTTGAAAACCGCCTCTTAGCTCAGAGCATTTTAAAAGTTTTTCACAGTTAGAGAGTGCTAGTTCATGTGTGTCATATAGATAACATTGTGTTCACTCCTATGGAGTTATTTAGGAGTCTGCACTGATTGGCTAAACTGCATGTCTGTCAAAAGCACTGAATTAAGTGGGCAGTCTGCAGAGGCTTAGACACAAGGTTATCACAGATGTTAAACATATATTAATATAAATGTGTTGGTTATGCAAAACTGGGGAATGGGTAATAAAGGGATTATCTATCTTTCTAAACAATAAAAATTCTGGTGTAGACTGTCCCTTTAATTTTAGTTGACCTATGTTGACGAATGGACACTTTTTTTTAATATATTTTTTCTTTTGAGGTCATTTATTGATCTTAGGGCTCTAAGATGATCTTTTAATCTTCTCTTGTTGAGGAGATTTTATCTTATGCCCGGGTCATCTTGTATAGTCTTATTCATACTTTTTCTAGTGATCTTCAGACCCTAGTTGGACTATAGTAATCTGATGGTTAGCTTAGCCGCCTAGCAAGTGGGTGGTTAGCAACAATCCTGCTGCAGCTAATTGCTCCTTGAATGGGTGTTCACATTTTTTCCTCTTATCTATGTTGGATAGAATTCCATGATTTTGCTCGTACGAGAAGGTATTTCCCATAGGACTGTTGCATATGGTTCTATTTCTAATTCTTTTTACTCAAATAGCTTGCATTTCTCTTCCGAGAATGGCTGCAATTAGTCTTGCTGATTTAATCCTGTATGTGATGATACAAGAGAGAAGTATCTTAGATCTGAAAGGCCTCAATCTTTGTCTGAAAATAGTTTTTTCCTTGGTTCCAATTACCAGGGTATGTTCTTTTTTAGGGGCGATCATAGATTCGATCTCCATGTGGATTTTCTTCACGGAGGTCAGAAAATTCAAACTTCTTCCAGCCTGTCTTTCTCTTCAGTCCTCTGTCCATCCATCAGCCTGTCAGGGTGCCAGGAATCAGACTGAGACGAGAAGTGCAAAAATAATCACACCTTTATTAATAGCAAAAAATAATAAGTCCACAAGTCAAATAACAAGCCAGGAATCAAAACCAGAGCTGGTAGTCAGACGAGCCGAGTCAGGAGCCAAAGCGAATAGTCAGACAAGCCGAGTCAGGAGCCAAAGCGAATAGTCAGACAAGCCGAGTCAGGAGCCAAAGCGAGTAGTCAGACAAGCCGGAATCAGGAACAAGGAGAACAGCAGAGTCAGGAACAAGCCAGAGATCAGGAATCGGGAGGGACGTCAGACAGCCAGGTAATACACAGGAGCTCTCACAAACAGGTCTGAGACAACACAAGGGCAAAGCATACTGAACAGAGGCCCTTTAAATAATAAGTGATGACATCACAATTCTGAGACTGCATCCTGTCTCACATGGATGATGTACACCAGTCTGACCATAAAAGGAAGTGCAGGAAATGAGCAGCATCAGAATACGATTGGGTTTCTCACAGCGCCTCCTCTGTATCCTACTAGCTCCCCAGAAAGGGCAAGACACCTAGTATGTCTTCAGGTTCAGATGCAGTACGGAAAAAGATCTAGGAAGCGCCTCGAAAGGTGGGCAGGGATAATACTAGAATGACACTCTACTGAATAAAGGTGATAATATACAAATTTATTAATACATACACAATGGTAGATAATTAAAATAGGTGAAGGTATGACTGATGTAAAAATTACTCAGTATAAAATTACATACAATTACATATAAAAATATTACTATTCATGGATCCATGAGTACAATAGATTAAATTAAAAACATATAACCATCACAGATAAAAATGCAGTCTTATATTGGTAAATCTATGAGGAATATAATACCATCTGTGAAATCTTGTCGAACTGTTCTAGAGTGACAGTCTAGGATAACAATCTAAAATGACAATCAAATGGCTAATGAAAAATGACTAATAAAAAATGACTAATAAAAATGTCAATAATCAGTGTATAAGCGTTTCCGGATATAGTGAATAGTCCCTGATTACCAGGGTGTGAGTGATACTCCAAGTTCCTTTAGGGCGATCAAGCCCTGTAGTAAGTTTATCCTGTAAGGAATTGATGTGAAGGTGTCCAAAAAGATGATGATAAAAATGTGTCTTTAAAATGTAGCAAAAACTGTGTCTTTAAAATGTAGCAAAAATGGTGAAGGAAAAATGTGGTAAAAAAATATATAAAATATAATATAAAAAATAATAAAAAATAGAAAAATATATCCAATAAATAATAATAATAATCTAAAACACAATTAAAAAGTGAAAAAAAAAAACTGATGAAGTGCTCGTGTTAGAATCCTTAAATCCAAACGGTAGAACAAAAAAATTCCCAGTGTACCTGTGGAATACAAATAACAAATAGTGCAATAATGCTAAAATAATCCTAAAACTAAATGAAATGAGGCTTACCATAAATAGCCAACGCGTTTCGGCGCTTCCTTGGGCCTTTTTCAAGACTGTTTAGTTTTAGGATTATTTTAGCATTATTGCACTATTTGTTATTTGTATTCCACAGGTACACTGGGAATTTTTTTGTTCTACCATTTGGATTTAAGGATTCTAACACGAGCACTTCATCAGTTTTTTTTTTTTTTTCACTTTTTTAATTGTGTTTTAGATTGATCATATTGGATATATTTTTCTATTTTTTATTATTTTTTATATTATATTTTATATATTTTTTTTACCACATTTTTTCCTTCACCATTTTTGCTAAATTTTAAAGACACAGTTTTTGCTACATTTTAAAGACACATTTTTATCATCATCTTTTTGGACACCTTCACATCAATTCCTTACAGGATAAACTTACTACAGGGCTTGATCGCCCTAAAGGAACTTGGAGTATCACTCACAACCTGGTAATCAGGGACTATTCACTATATCCGGAAACGCTTATACACTGATTATTGACATTTTTATTAGTCATTTTTTATTAGTCATTTTTCATTAGCCATTTGATTGTTATTTTAGATTGTTATCCTAGACTGTCACTCTAGAACAGTTCGACAAGATTTCACAGATGGTATTATATTCCTCATAGATTTACCAATATAAGACTGCATTTTTATCTGTGATGGTTATATGTTTTTAATTTAATCTATTGTACTCATGGATCCATGAATAGTAATATTTTTATATGTAATTGTATGTAATTTTATGCTGAGTAATTTTTACATCAGTCATACCTTCACCTATTTTAATTATCTACCATTGTGTATGTATTAATAAATTTGTATATTATCACCTTTATTCAGTAGAGTGTCATTCTAGTATTATCCCTGCCCACCTTTCGAGGCGCTCCCTAGATCTTTTTCCGTACTGCAAATGAGCAGCATCACACAGTATGCACCAGAGTCAGCAAGAGAGGTGAGTAAAATGGCTACCAGCAGCACATGGCAAACAAAGCAGGGAAAAACCCTGACACAGCCAGACTGTGTATGGAAGTAATTGGTCAAACGGTGGCTTTCATGGACTTTCTTCATTTTTCCTCTTTTCCATCTGAGACATCTACAGTTATGCATGCTCAGACAATGGAGCAGAGACCACTCAAACCTCTTTCAGAGGATAGTCTTAGACATCCGAATGTGAGATTCACTTTCTTGGTGGCTCTCTCAGGACCATCTGTCTTAGGGCACATGTTTCCTGAGACCTTTTTGGGGGATTGTGTATACGGATACCAACCTTTCGGGCTGGGGTGCAGTTTGGGTTTCCTTTAGTGCTTAGGGAACTTGGACTTGGACAGAGTCTGCTCTCCCTATAAATATCCTAGAGTTAAGAGCAATCTTCAATTACCTGATAGCTTGGTTTCAACTGTGTTTTGTCCAGTTTATCAGATTTCATTCGGACTACTTTCTTTGGTGGTGTATATCAACCACCGGGAAGGAACACAGCGTTCCTTAGCTATTAAGGAGGGCGTCTCACTTTCTTCAGTGGGCGGAGCCTCACAATTGTCTCTTTTCTGCCATCCTCATCCCAGGGGTGGATTCTGGGAAGCAGATTTTTTGAGCAGGCAGACCTTTCTTCCTAAGAGAGTGGGTTCTTCATTCGGAAGTATTTTCAATGATAACCCTCAGGTGGGGGGTTCCAGAGTTGGATCTGAGGGCGTTTTGTCTAAATGTCAACTTCCAAGATACGGACCAAGGTCAGGGATCTGAAAGCAGCTCTAGTTTCCACTCTGGCGGTTCTATGGGACTTCAGTCTACTCTACCAGTTTTCCTCCGTTCACCCTCCTTCCTTGGGGGATAGCCAGTTTTTCAGCAGGAGCAGGCTTCGATGGTTTGCGGATCTGGTGAAGATGTTGTCCTTTCCATCTTGGAAGTTGCATTCTAAGGAAGGACTGTCTACTTCAGGGTTCTTCCCTACATCCTAGATTCTTTGAAGTTGACTGCTTAAAATTTGATCGCCTAGTCTTGTCTAGACAAGGTTTCTTAGGAAGGTTTTTGATACCATGATTCAGGCTGGTAAGCCAGTATCTCTTGAATCTAGGGGTTTCTCTTGTAGATCAGGAGGTTTCCCCGCATTTTATCCTTACTTCAGGAGGGCCTGGAGAAGGGTTTTATCAGTCAGCACTCTGAAGGGTCAGATTTCTGCCCTGACGATTCTTTTGCATCAATGTCTGGTAGACTTGTCAAATGTTCAATCTTTTGTTCAGGCTTTAGTCAGTCTCAGTCTGTGTCTGTGTTTAAACCTGTTGCTCCTTCATGGAGCCTTCTCTTGTTATTAATGTTCTGCAGAAGGCTCCGTTTGAGCCTATGCACTCGGTTGATATTGATTTATTATCTTGGAAGGTTTTGACTCTTTTCTCTATTTCTTCTGCTCATAGAGTCTAAGATCTTTTGGTTCTGCAGTGGGATCCACCTTACTTTATTTTTCATGTAGATAAGGCAGTCCTCCGATCCATGTTGGGATTTCTTCATAAGATGGTGTCGGACCACAATATCAATCGGGAATTTGACGTTCCTTCTATTTGTCCTCATCCTTCTTCTCAGAAGGGTCTTCTGTGCATAACCTGGATGTTATGCGTGCTCTGAAGTTCTATTTGAAGGCTTCTAGAGATTTGCAACAATCTACTCCTTTTTTGTTGTATTCTCTGGTAAATGTAAGGGCCTGAAGGCCACTCTTCTACTCTTTCCTTTTAGTTGAGAAGTGTTATTCGGTTGGCTTATGGACAACAGCCTCCTGAGAGAATTGCGGCCCCTTCCACTAGGGCTGTCTCTTCCTCTTGGGCCTTAAAAAATGAGGCTTCTGGGGAGCAGATCTGCAAGGCAGCCACTGGTCCTCGTTGCATACTTTTCCAAATTTTTCAAAATCGATGTGTTTGCCTCAGCTGAGGCTTCTTTTTGGAGGAAAGTTCTTAAAGCGGTGGTGCCTTCTGTTAATGTCCGCCTGTCTTGTTCTCCCTCCCTTCCATTCTGTGTCCTCTAGCTTGGGTATTGGTTCCCACTAGTAATTGAATGGATTTGGGGACTCCCCATGCCATTGGAAAGAAAACAAATTTTATGCTTACCTGATAAATTATTATCTTTCCTGGCATGGAGAGTCCACAACCCGACCTTAATTTTCTTTTAAGATGTTGGTTGTCCATTTTAAACCTCAGGCACCTCTAACCCTTGTGTCCTCTTCTCTTTCCATATTCATTTGGCTGAATGACTGGGAGTTATGGGAAGTGGGAGTGATACTTAACAGCTCTGCTGGGGTGTTTTCTTCTTAAACGGGAAGAGCCCATAGCTGCATTCATTACTTTTGGGAAATACAGAACCTGGTCACCAGGAGGAGGCAAAGACACCCCAGCCAAAAGGCTTAAATACCTCCCCCACTTCCCTCATCCCCCAGTCATTCTTTGCCTTTCGTCACAGGAGGTTGGCAGAGAAGTGTCAGAAGTTCGAGAGAGTTTTTTATGGAGGGTAGTACTCTTCGCAGTGGGACTGGAGTTTTAAGTAATCCTGTCAGCCTCTCAGTGAGAGTCGGGAGATGCAGGGAGAGTTTTCCTGCGAACCCATCCCGACTCATATTAACAGCTCCTTGGTAATCAGCGTTGACGAGTTTCGCTGCCTACCTTTATTCACTCAAGTCTATGTCAGAAGCGAGGCTACTATCTGTCACACTTGAAGGGCCATGTTCCTCTGGAGGGTGGCTTGTTTCCTCCAGAGGTTACGGCACGGTTCCACATGGCCATTTCTATGGCACTGACTCATTTATATCTCCCAAGTGAAATATTTCTAAGATACTGTCCATGTTCGATTAACCAGGGCCCGTCGGGCGTGGGATCGCCTGATTCAGTTTGGCCTCATTTTGTTTTTCTAGGGATTTTTATGAGATTAATATCCTTTTAAATAGACTTCCATCTGCCAGGGCAAAAGCATTCTCTTTCGTTCCATTCTTTATCTACTTTTTTTATTTGTTCTTTTTCTTTCTAGTTTTCTTTTTCTTTCCTTTAGCTTCTTTTTCATCTTATCATTCTGTTTTCTTTCCTTTTTTCTATCTTCTTTTCTTTCCCAAAACACAACTACAGTTATTGAAAGAGTAATCAGCCAAAGAGTGGAATAGGAGGTCAAGTTTTACTGTAGTCAAAAAAAAAAAAAAAGTGAGGCAAAATGTATGCAAGTGATAAGTGCATGCACACATAATTTGAATCTAAAGGGCTTTTTTTTGTGTTATAGAAAGATGTTGAGGTTACTCACATTATGGATGCCCAGCTGATCAAGACTGCCAAGGACAAAGGGGCATCCAATAACAAGAAGGAATTGTCTACATGGCAAAAATCCTATTCAGATGAAGAATCTGCTTCTGAAATACGGACTGCATCATACGAAGGCTCAGAAAGTTCACCTCAGATGCACACAGAAAATTCTGAGTTTTCAAAGAGATATAGTAAAGAGAGAAATGGTGAAACTACAATAAATTCAGATTACTCAGAGGATTTTGAAGACTCATTGTACACTTCCTCTGAGGTAGAAGAAACAAACTCCAATTCATCCCGTAAACCAACGCCGTTAGAGCATACTGTGAAACGGGCAGAGAAAGTACAATCGATTACTACAAGAGAAACATCTGTGCAGACGAATGAGGCAGAATTTCCTGATCAGTGGCCACACAGTAAGTGTTAGTAGATTGTTAGTTTATAGGATTCAGTATGTCTAATATCTGACATAACCAGGTCATAATATCTTTTTTAACTTCCACTGTAAGCCACACTTTAGATACATAATCGGTTATGTTTCTGCATTCATCAACTACTAAATTGTTCTGCAGAAAGTGTGTTTATTTATTTGGTGGCCAACAATAAATGACTTCTTTGGTGTCTAACAAAGACAAGATTATCAATTAGAATAATGCATTGTTGTTTTACTTATTTGTAGCTTTTTATTTATGTATTTTTGTTGTTTAGAACTTGTTCAGAGATTCCAATCTTGAATACGTTAGATAATATTGCAGTCATTTTGTATGTGTATAGGCAATTTTAAAGGGACATTAAACCGCCAGGCACAGTTACAACACAATGGTTGCTTCTCCTCATGCTATTGATTTTTATCTTGAGTCTGCAGTCTTGGAGCACACACATTCTTGCACCCTGTTACATGGAGTGAACATTTACAGAGCAGGAATGTTGTAGATTTTATTTATTTTTTTAAACTCTATTGATCTCTTTATTTTAGCACATACAATGCAGAGCTGGTTACATTTGTGTTACATAACCTATTTAAAAAGCCACATGAATTGTATAGAACAATGCAGCCACTGCACGCTAACCAGAACGGCACAATACAACTGTCAAAAAGCCATCAACATCACTAATCTGAATGTGTACCTCTTCTGTCACATGATGCAAGAATACAGAAGCTCCCATATGTTTGTTTTTTAATGTCCCTTTAATAAACAAAAATCTACATTTTTCACTAAAAGGACATTTTTTTTTTCTTTCTGAAAGAGGATATTCCTGTCCTATATAAACATTTTCACATCAAACTGGTGGAGACTTAAAGGGACATAAAACCCAAATATTTTTCCTTCATGATTCAGAAAGAGCATGCAATTTTGACTTCTATTATTTAATTTGCTTCCTTCCCTTGTTATCTTTTGCTGAAAGGTTTATCTAGGAAAGCTCAGTAGCAGCAAAGAACCTAGGTTCTAGCTGCTGATTGGTGGCTGCATATATATACTGATTGTCATTGGCTCACCCATGTGTTCAGTTAGAAACCAGTAGTGCATTGCTGCTCCTTCAAAAAATTATACAAAGAGAATGAAGCAAATTTGATAATAGAAGTTAATTGGAAAGTTGTTTAAAATGGTATGTTCTACCTAAATCACGAAAGAAAATGTTTGGGTTTCATGTCCCTTTAACCTTTATAAATTATTGTGTGCATAAAGAAGTTAAAGAAACCGTTTGAAATAATATCTCATTGTAAGAACCTTGACATATGCGTTTTTCATATCTGTCCTCTTTTAAAGCGGCAATATGGTAACCCCTAATTACAGTGGTGGTCTTTCTTCTAATGCTGGGAGTGTTGCTTTACCAACTTAAAGGGCCATTAAAGTAAAAAATAATGACATGCTCTAGTCCATTAGAGCATGTCATTTTAAGACTAATTGGCCCTAGACTACTGTGTGTTTAACCCCCGCAGAGTTACACAACTCAAATGTGGAACTAGAGCTGCTGATTGGATCAGAATAATTTTTCTCTCGGGATCAGCAGTGCTCTGCTGCGGGGGGTGTATTATAGCATGTCATTTTTTGACAATAATGGCCCTTTAAAGGGACACTAATGTCAGAATATTTTTTTCATGATTCAGATAGAGCATGCAGTTTTAAGACACTTTCCAATTATCAACTTTTTAAATGTTTTTAATTTGTCATTATCAATTTCTCAGGTACCAGCTACTACTAAGCATGTGCTTGGGTTCACAGTGTATACATATGAGTTTGTTATTGGCTGATAGCTGTTATGTGATACAGGGGTCCTATCATTTTTAAATTTGTCAGAAAAAATCAACTGACCATTTAAAAAGCAGATAAAAGACTGGCTGTTAGCTGTCATGTGATACAGGGGTCCTACCATTTTTAAATTTGTCAGAAAAAATCAACTGACCATTTAAAAAAGCAGGCAAATTACTATTTAATTGATTATACAAATAGACTGTGTTTAATAGTCCTTTACCTGTGCATGACGACACGTGGTCGTAATCCGCACAATGCTTTTAGTGCAAATGATGTCCCAGGGCATCCCCGCATCCCTAGTGGCCTTATGCCAGTGATGTCACCCCATCTAGGAAGTGCCGGACTGCTGCAGTGAATTTAAGAGGGGTATGTATTTAAAGGGACACTATACACTCATTTTCATATAACTGAATGTAATAGACACTACTATAAAGAATAAGATGCACAGATCCTGATATAATAATCCAGTATAAAACTGTTTAAAAACTTACTTAGAAGCTGTCAGTTTGGCTCTGTTGAAAAGGTAGCTGGAAAGCCCACTGCAAGTGGCAAATAAGACACTCCCCCCCTCCCCCTTCTTTTGCATATGAAAAGACCCTTTACACAAACAGGAGCAAGCTGGAGAAGGTAGCTGACGGTATTCACATAAAACTTTGGGGCTTGGTTAGGAGTCTGAAAATCGGAGCAATGTTATTTAAAAATAAGCAAAACTATACATTTATTTTAAAAAAAAAACTTTATGGGCTATATAAATAGATCATCTACAAAACATTTATGCAAAGAAAAAATGAGTGTATAATGTCCCTTTAAATCACTCAATCTCAGCTCCATAAAGCCCTAAAACCCTCTAGACAGGCAATCACCTGCTCTTTTAAATTTTACTGGTAACTTATGGGTATGATGTTAAAGCACATGTTTGTAAAAACCAAAATTAAAGCAAAATCCCACTGACTTTATAGTAAGATGGTCTCCATGGGCCTATAAATAGACCTAGCTACCAAGACCCTTTGATTTAAAGCACAGAATCCCCTCTTTAAAATATGCCCCCATAAAGAATTTAATTACTCTGGTAATAGTGATCACCTGGCATTCTTTGAGTAGAGGCCCATTTTGTGATATATATATATATATATATATATATATATATATATATATACATACATACATACATACATACATACATACATACATACATACATGAAATTGAATAGTTTGAATCTGCTGAGAAAAACAGAAAATATAATCTTTGTTGTTTTTTCACTAAAAAATGACCTACATAAGGACTTAAATGTGAAACTGCAAAAGAGCTCAGCAAAGAGATGGAAATGGCTCCGCAGTTAAAGAGTTAAAGGGATGCAGAAGTCAAAATTAAAGTTTGATGTTGCAAAAATAAATTAAGTTTACTTATGTTATAAAAAATATATCTTTCTCTTGGTATCCTTTGCTGAAACTTAGCTCCTTTTTATAAGCGCATAGTGAAGCAGACTTAGCATTGTGCATGTGTCTTGTGCACTATATGTATAATATCAGGGCTGGACTGGGACCAAACATAAGGCAGAGCAGCCCACTCCTCCCCCATCTGTTGTTTAACCATATACCATAAAAGCTGGATTTCCTGCACGGCTATTGGCTAAGAGGTGTAAACGTCACCTCTCAGCCAAATAACGTTCTGCCATGGGCTGCTTTAGCAGTTCAGTGAAGCGAACGCTACAAACAAATAAAGGAGCTTTCAGCATGAAGTATTTAATACTTCATGACTGAAAGTCCCCTTTATTTGTTCCAATGGTAAATCCTAGCATTTCAGAAATGCTAGAATTTACCATCACTTTAACTATAGTCATGTAAACATTGGAGTTTTTTGCCTATGCTTGTACAAGCCTTTAGAGACTTTGTGAACAGTGTTGTATGGCACAATTAACCCCTTAACTACCAGCGCTGCAGAGGAGGAGGGCGGGAGCGGGTGGAACCTCAACTCCACGCTACAGACAAGGGGGGAAAAAAAGAAAGCTGCGTCAGTGAGGAGGGAGGAGAGGCAATAAGGGGGATCCTATGTGGGATCCGTTGAGGGAAAGGGATCGGGAAGGGGGGCATAGTAATGAGGGGGGGGGGCAGCTACACTACAGAATTTTTTTTGGTGAAATAAATAAAAATTAAATCAAACTGGGTACTGGCAGACAGCTGCCAGTACCTAAGATAGTGGCTAATAGGTTGAGGGGGGAGGGTAAGAGAGCTGTTTTGGGGGAATCAGGGAGGTTGGGGGGTAAGGGGGGATCCTACACTGCAGAAAAAAAAAATATATATATATATAAAAATAAATAAAAAATTATATATATTAAAAAAAAAGCTTTTCTTTCATGTAATTAGCAAGAGTCCATGAGCTAGTGACGTATGGGATATACATTCCTACCAGGAGGGGCAAAGTTTCCCAAACCTCAAAATGCCTATAAATACACCCCTTACCACACCCACAAATCAGTTTTACAAACTTTGCCTCCCATGGAGGTGGTGAAGTAAGTTTGTGCTAGATTCTACGTTGATATGCGCTTCGCAGCAGGCTGGAGCCCGGTTTTCCTCTCAGTGTGCAGTGAATGTCAGAGGGATGTGAAGAGAGTATTGCCTATTTGAATTCAATGATCTCCTTCTACGGGGTCTATTTCATAGGTTCTCTGTTATCGGTCGTAGAGATTCATCTCTTACCTCCCTTTTCAGATCAACGATATACTCTTATATATACCATTACCTCTACTGATTCTCGTTTCAGTACTGGTTTGGCTTTCTACTACATGTAGATGAGTGTCCTGGGGTAAGTAAGTCTTATTTTGTGACACTCTAAGCTATGGTTGGGCACTTTTATATAAAGTTCTAAATATATGTGTTTAAACATTTATTTGCCTTGATTCAGGATGTTCAACGTTCCTTATTTCAGACAGTCAGTTTCATATTTGGGATAAATGCATATGAATAAACCAATTTTTTCTTACCTTAAAATTTGACTTTTTTTCCTGTGGGCTGTTAGGCTCGCGGGGGCTGAAAATGCTTCATTTTATTGCGTCATTCTTGGCGCTGACTTTTTTGGCGCAAAAATTTTCTGTGTCATTTCCGGCGTCGTACTTGTCGCCAGAAGTTGCGTCATTTTTTGACGTTTTTGCACCAAAAGTGTCGGCGTTACCGGATGTGGCGTAATTTTTGGCGCCAAAAGCATTTAGGCGCCAATTAATGTGGGCGTCTTTTTTGGCGCTAAAAAATATGGGCGTCATTATTGTCTCCACAATATTTAAGTCTCATTATTTATTTGCTTCTGGTTGCTAGAAGCTGGTTCATTGGCATTTTTTCCCATTCCTGAAACTGTCATTTAAGGAATTTGATCAATTTTGCTTTATATGTTGTTTTTTCTATTACATATTGCAAGATGTCTCAGCTTGACCCTGAATCAGAAGCTACTTCTGGAAAATCGCTGCCTGATGCTGGATCTACCAAAGTTAAGTGTATTTGCTGTAAACTTGTGGTAACTGTTCCTCCGGCTGTTGTTTGTGTTGAATGTCATGACAAACTTTCTAATGCAGATAATATTTCCTTTAGTAATGTTCCATTACCTGTTGCTGTTCCATCAACATCTAGTATTCTGGGTGTCCCTGTTAACCTAAGAGATTTTGTTTCTAAATCTATTAAGAAGGCTATGTCTGTTATTCCTCCTTCCAGTAAACGTAAAAGGTCTTTTAAAACTTCTCATGTTTCAGATGACTTTTTAAACGAACATCATCATTCTGATTCTGTTTCTGATACTGATTGTTCTGGTTCAGAAGGTTCTGTTTCAGAGATTGATACTGATAAATCTTCTTATTTATTTAAAATGGAATTTATTCATTCTTTGCTTAAAGAAGTCTTAATTGCATTAGAAATAGAGGAGTCTGGTCCTCTTGATACTAAATCTAAACGTTTGAATACGGTTTTTAAACCTCCTGCAGTTATTCCGGAGGTTTTTCCCGTCCCTGATGCTATTTCTGAAGTAATTTCCAGGGAATGGAATAATCTGGGTAATTCATTTACTCCTTCTAAACGGTTTAAGCAATTATATCCTGTGCCATCTGACAGATTAGAGTTTTGGGACAAAATCCCTAAGGTTGATGGGGCTATCTCTACTCTTGCTAAACGTACTACTATTCCTACGGCAGATAGTACCTCCTTTAAGGATCCTTTAGATAGGAAAATTGAATCCTTTCTAAGAAAAGCTTACTTATATTCAGGTAATCTTCTTAGACCTGCTATATCTTTGGCGGATGTTGCTGCAGCTTCAACTTTCTGGTTAGAAGCTTTAGCGCAACAAGTAACAGATCATAATACTCATAGCATTGTTAATCTTCTTCAACATGCTAATAACTTTATTTGTGATGCCATCTTTGATATCATTAGGGTTGATGTCAGGTATATGTCTTTAGCTATTTTAGCTAGAAGAGCTTTATTGCTTACAACTTGGAATGCTGATATGTCTTCTAAGTCAACTTTGCTTTCCCTTTCTTTCCAGGGTAATAAATTATTTGGTTCACAGTCGGATTCTATTATTTCAACTGTTAAGGAACTTTTTTACCACAGGATAAAAAATCTAAAGGTAAATTTAGGTCCGCTAATCGTTTTCGTTCCTTTCGTCATAATAAGGAACGAAAGCCTGATCCTTCCCCTACAGGAACAGTATCAGTTTGGAAACCATCTCCAGTCTGGAATAAATCCAAGCCCTTTAGAAAGCCAAAGCCAGCTCCCAAGTCCACATGAAGGTGCGGCCCTCATTCCAGCCCAGCTGGTAGGGGGCAGATTACGTTTTTTCAAAGAAATTTGGATCAATTCGATTCGCAATCTTTGGATTCACAACATTGTTTCACAAGGGTACAGAATAGGCTTCAAGATAAGGCCTCCTCCAAGAAGATTTTTTCTTTCCCGTGTCCCAATAAATCCAGTGAAGGCTCAAGCATTTCTGAAATGTGTTTCAGATCTAGAGTTGGCTGGAGTAATTGTGCCAGTTCCAGTTCTGGAACAGGGGCTGGCGTTTTACTCAAATCTCTTCATTGTACCAAAGAAGGAGAATTCCTTCAGACCAGTTCTGGATTTAAAAATATTGAATCGTTATGTAAGGATACCAACATTCAAAATGGTAACTATAAGGACTATTCTGCCTTTTGTTCAGCAAGGGCATTATATGTCCACAATAGATTTACAAGATGCATATCTGCATATTCCGATTCATCCAGATCACTATCAGTTTCTGAGATTCTCTTTCCTAGACAAGCATTACCAGTTTGTGGCTCTGCCGTTTGGCCTAGCAACAGCTCCAAGGATTTTTACAAAGGTTCTCGGTGCCCTTCTATCTGTAATCAGAGAACAGGGTATTGTGGTATTTCCTTATTTGGACGATATCTTGGTACTTGCTCAGTCTTCACTTTTAGCAGAATCTCATACGAATCAACTTGTATCGTTTCTTCGGGAACATGGTTGGAGGATCAATTTACCAAAGAGTTCAATGACTCCTCAGACAAGGGTAACCTTTTTTGGTTTCCAGATAGATTCAGTGTCCATGACTCTGTCGCTGACGGACAAAAGACGTCTGAAATTGGTTTCAGCTTGTCGAAACCTTCAGTCTCAATCATTCCCTTCGGTAGCCTTATGCATGGAAATTCTAGGTCTTATGACTGCTGCATTGGACGCGATCCCCTTTGCTCGTTTTCACATGCGACCTCTTCAGCTCTGTATGCTAAACCAGTGGTGCAGGGATTATACAAAGATATCGCAATTAATATCTTTAAAACCGATTGTACGACACTTTCTGACGTGGTGGACAGACCACCATCGTTTAGTTCAGGGGGCTTCTTTTGTTCTTCCGACCTGGACTGTGATCTCAACAGATGCAAGTCTGACAGGTTGGGGAGCTGTATGGGGGTCTCTGACAGCTCAAGGGGTTTGGGAATCTCAGGAGGCGAGATTACCAATCAACATTTTGGAACTCCGTGCGATTTTCAGAGTTCTTCAGTCATGGCCTCTTCTAAAGAGAGAGTCATTCATTTGTTTTCAGACGGACAATGTCACAACCGTGGCATATGTCAATCATCAAGGAGGGACTCACAGTCCTCTGGCTATGAAAGAAGTATCTCGAATACTTGTTTGGGCGGAATCCAGCTCCTGTCTAATTTCTGCGGTTCATATCCCAGGTATAGACAATTGGGAAGCGGATTATCTCAGTCACCAGACATTACATCCGGGCGAGTGGTCTCTTCACCCAGAGGTATTTCTTCAGATTGTTCAAATGTGGGGACTTCCAGAAATAGATCTGATGGCTTCTCATCTAAACAAGAAACTTCCCAGGTATCTGTCCAGATCCAGGGATCCTCAGGCGGAAGCAGTGGATGCATTGTCACTTCCTTGGAAGTATCATCCTGCCTATATCTTTCCGCCTCTAGTTCTTCTTCCAAGAGTGATTTCCAAGATTCTAAAGGAGCGTTCGTCTGTTCTGCTGGTGGCTCCAGCATGGCCTCACAGGTTTTGGTATGCGGATGTTGTCCGGATGGCTACTAGCCAACCGTGGACTCTTCCGTTAAGACCAGACCTTCTATCGCAAGGTCCTTTTTTCCATCAGGATCTCAAATCCTTAAATTTGAAGGTATGGAGATTGAATGCTTGATTCTCAGTCATAGAGGTTTCTCTGACTCCGTAATTAATACTATGTTACAGGCTCGTAAATCTGTATCTAGGAAGATATATTATCGAGTCTGGAAGACTTACATTTCTTGGTGTTCTTCTCATCATTTTTCTTGGCATTCTTTTAGAATTCCTAGAATTTTACAGTTTCTTCAGGATGGTTTGGATAAAGGTTTGTCTGCAAGTTCCTTGAAAGGACAAATCTCTGCTCTTTCTGTTCTTTTTCACAGAAAGATTGCTAATCTTCCTGATATTCATTGTTTTGTACAGGCTTTGGTTCGTATAAAACCTGTCATTAAGTCAATCTCTCCTCCTTGGAGTTTGAATTTGGTTCTAGGGGTTCTTCAAGCTCCTCCGTTTGAACCTATGCATTCGCTGGATATTAAATTACTTTCTTGGAAAGTTTTGTTTCTTTTGGCCATCTCTTCTGCTAGAAGAGTTTCTGAATTATCTGCTCTTTCGTGTGAGTCTCCTTTTCTTATTTTTCATCAGGATAAGGCGGTTTTGCGAACTTCATTTCAATTTTTACCTAAGGTTGTGAATTCTAACATTGTAGTTCCTTCATTGTGTCCTAATCCTAAGAACTCTAAGGAAAGATCGTTGCATTCTTTGGATGTAGTTAGAGCTTTGAAATATTATGTTGAAGCTAATAAAGATTTCCGAAAGACTTCTAGTCTATTTGTTATCTTTTCTGGTTCTAGCAAAGGTCAGAAGGCTTCTGCCATTTCTTTGGCATCTTGGTTAAAGTCTTTGATTCATCATGCTTATGTTGAGTTGGGTAGAACTCCGCCTCAAAGGATTACAGCTCATTCGACTAGGTCAGTCTCTACTTCCTGGGCATTTAGGAATGAAGCTTCGGTTGATCAGATTTGCAAAGCAGCAACTTGGTCTTCTTTGCATACTTTTACTAAATTCTACCATTTTGATGTGTTTTCTTCTTCAGAAGCAGTCTTTGGTAGAAAAGTACTTCAGGCAGCTGTTTCAGTTTGATTCTTCTGCTTATAATTTCAGTTTTTTTCATTATGAGATTTAAACTTTGTTTTGGGTGTGGATTATTTTTCAGTGGAATTGGCTGTCTTTATTTTATCCCTCCCTCTCTAGTGACTCTTGCGTGGAAGATCCACATCTTGGGTATTCATTATCCCATACGTCACTAGCTCATGGACTCTTGCTAATTACATGAAAGAAAACATAATTTATGTAAGAACTTACCTGATAAATTAATTTCTTTCATATTAGCAAGAGTCCATGAGGCCCACCCTTTTTTTGTGGTGGTTATGATTTTTTTGTATAAAGCACAATTATTCCAATTCCTTATTTTTTATGCTTTCACACTTTTTTCTTATCACCCCACTTCTTGGCTATTCGTTAAACTGATTTGTGGGTGTGTATTTATAGGCATTTTGAGGTTTGGGAAACTTTGCCCCTCCTGGTAGGAATGTATATCCCATACGTCACTAGCTCATGGACTCTTGCTAATATGAAAGAAATGAATTTATCAGGTAAGTTCTTACATAAATTATGTTTTTATTTTAGTACTGGCATACTTTCTGCCAGTACTTAAGATGGGGTGACCATTGTGGGGTGGGGGAGGGAAGAGAGCTGTTTGAGAGGCATTAGGGGGGGATCGGGGGGTGGGATGTGTCAGATAGGAGGGTAACCTATACACTAAGGCTAAAATTAACCCTATAAGCTACCTAATTAAACCCTTCACTGCTGGGCATAATACAAGTGTGGTACGCGTTTAGCAGCATTCTAATTACCAAAAAGCAATGCAAAATATATATATGTCTGCTATTTCTGAACAAAGGGGATCCCAGAGAAGCATTTACAACCATTTGTGCTATGATTGCACTAACTGTTTGTAAATAATTTCAGTGAGAAACCTAAAATTGTGAAGAAGTTAACAATTTTTTTTTTATTTGATCACATTTGGTGGTGAAATGGTGGCATGAAATATACCAAAATGGGCCCAGATCAATACTTTGGGTTGTCTACCAAAAAAATAAATATATATAGTTTTGATAGGTAAATATAAAAAAGGCTCTATTTCTGTTTAAATGTAGTGATGGTAAAAATGCTCTGGTCTTTTGGGGAAGTTTTTGTCTGAAATGCCACGCTGCATTTTTGTATTCTGGATATGATTTCTTAATAAAGGGAAATATAAAGTAAGTGCTGTGGGTATATTGTTTGGTGTACAAGCCTTTAACCATTTTTAGCATGCAAATGCAATTTCTAATATTGTTAATATCTACAGTCCAGACAATATGTACAATAGCAGGTCATTTGAAGAATACCAATTAGGAATATCTAATAGTTGATCTTACTATATCCAGAATGGACCCACAACAATGGCACTAGCATGGCTCTAAACGTGGCCCCTTTTGTGTGCTATAATAAACAATAACAACCTCCAATAAATCTCTGTACTGTCTGGGTCATAGGAAGTGGTGAGTGCCTCAGCCATTGGAGTATAAAGGTGCAGTTGTTTTTAATAAAATAAGATGCTAAGCACAAGCGATAGGTTACATATTGCACTCCTTCCCAGAGTTCATCAGATAATTTATTGGAATTAATAAAAAGAGAGAAGCGCTCAACCTGGGAATGAACAATAGCATAATAGCTTGTTCTATGGCTAGTTACCACCCAAGAAGCAGCCTCTTTTTGCTCAACATGTGCCTTTCACAGAGAAGAACTTTCCTGAAGCATATCAGTCTGATCCTGACTTCACAGTACAGTCCAGCCCCGAAATACCAGGCAATCCCTCTCTGAACGAGAGAAACAGCAAAATCCCAGACGTACGTTTTGGCCTATTGTGGGCCTCGTCAGTGAGGTGCAGCCATATCTCTATAGGCACACTGAGCAACAGGTCCATGTCTGGATTCCCACATCACACTTAGGGAGACTTCCTTAAGTGTCATAATTTGCATAAATAAAAAGAGAGAAGCGCTCAATCATGGAACGAACAATAGCATAATAGCTTGTTCTGTGGCTAGTTACCACCCAAGAAGCTGCAATTTATTGGAATTAACTGATCGGTTATCCGAGGATTAAGTTTTTTCTGAGACTTCAGAGTATGAACATTCTGGGTCTGAATCTGCTGCCTCTAATCCTCCAGCTGTGGAGGAATCAGACTTTAATTTAGGAATTGCGCTTTCTTCTAAAGGAAGTTTTGGCGAATTTAGAGGTTCCAGAGGCCAAATTGCCTGATGAACTTTTGATTCCTAAATCGGATAGAGTTTGAGGACAGGGTGGTATCTTATCCTTCCCTTTTCCTGTTAGATGGCGAACATTATTAAGAATGAATGGGATAGGATTGGATTCCTTTTCCCTCTCTTTTCCCCTTAAGAAATGATTCCCGATCTTGGACTTTCAATGGAGTTCCGGCCCTAAAAGGGATTGCACTATCTTCACCCTTGCTAGGATAAAAGATGGAAACTCTGTTAAATAAGATGTTTCAACTTGTGGAATATTGTTTCAACCGGCGGCGGCTGTTGCAGCAGTTGCTGGAGCAGCTACCTGCTGGTGTGACTCCTTACCGGATTTGATCGATGGGGAGGGTCCCCTCAACGTTATTCAGGAAAGAATTAAGTCCTTAAGGGTTGATAATTCTTTTATCTGTGATGCTAATAAGCAGATTATTCGCCTGAATGCTACGGCTTCAGGTTTTTCTGTTCAGGCTCATCGGGCTCTGGCTGAAGTCATGGTCTGCGGATATGATTTCTAAGTCTAGACTTCTTTCCCTCTCCTTTAAGGGAAAGATTTGTTTGGTCCAGGCCTGGACTCCATTATTTCCACGGTCACAGGGGGCAAGGGTCCCTTCCTACCGCAAGAGAATAAGAACTAGTCTAAAGAACAAAATTCAAATTTTCATTCCTTTCGTTCTGATAAAGCCCATCGTCAGCAGTCCTCAGCTAAGCCAGAGCAAACCAAGAGCCTTGGAAGCCGGCTCAGTCCTGGAATAAATCCAAGCAGAGCAAGAAGCCGCCGAGACTAAGTCGGCATGATTGGGCGGTCCCCGGTCCTCTTCTGGATCGTGTAGGGGCAGTCTGTTGCTCTTTTCAGCCACTTGGTTCAGAGACTTACAGGATCCATAGGTCCTGGAGGTCATAATGCAGGGTTACAAGATAGGTTTTAAGTCTCAGCCACTCAAAAGCAGATTCCTCCTCTCAAACCTGTCTTCCAGACCAGAAAAAGGTGAAGCCTTTCTGGAGTGCATACGGGATCTGTCCTCTTAAGAGTTATTGTCCCGGTGCCTATCGCAGAGAGAGGTTTTCGTGTTCCCAAGGAAGGAGGAAACTTTACATCTGATTCGGACCTAAAGTGCTTAAACAAGTTTTTAAATGTCTCCTTGTTCAAGATGGTGACAATAAGGTCCATTCTTCCCCTCGTTCGAGAGGGACAGTTCATGACCACGATAGATTTGAAGGATGCTCCCTTCACGTACCAATCCACAAGGACCACTTACAGTTCCTAAGGTTGGCGTTCCTGGACCAGCACTTCCAGTTTATTACACTTCCGTTTGGTCTATCTATGGTTCAAAGTAATTTTGCGAAGAGTAGACCATTCGGAATCTCTCATGTTTTCTTTGATCCCATGGATGGAAGATAAATCTAGAGAGAGTTCTCTTAGACTCTATGGACAGGAGAATATTTCTTTTTTTTTTTTTTTATAAACATTTTATTTAATGATTTTAAATCAGAAATGATGAAAATTACAAGCTCAACAGTCTGTGGGTAGATTCCTACCCAAAATCAAACAAACATAGGATCATAATATAATCCAGTGCAGTACTCTTACTTCACTAGATCTCATTCCATATTTACATTGTAACCGTATCTTGACAGTTCTGGGAAAACAACCATATAGCAGAAGAGAGGAAAAAAAAAAAAAAAAAAAAAAGGGATGGGAGGGGGTAGAAAGCAAAAAAAAAAACACCCCATAAATCCCGCCGTCAGCCTAGTCAAATGACCATGTTCTTGGGAACTCTCCTGTCTGCATTTGTTGCAGAAACCACTCGGATTTCTTAAAGACTATCACTATTTGTCTCTGACTAGTTAAAGAAAGGGAGAGAATCATCAGTTTCCATTTAGTAAAAAATTGCCTTAATTGTTTGTTATTAATAATTTTTATATTGTGCTGATCTAATATTATTTGATGCTGGGCTTTCCTAATAAATTCAGAGAACTTAAGGTCACCCCTACCCTTCCAATTAGTGAAAATCACATTTCTTCCCACTAATATCATTGCGTTCAGGAATTTGTGGTTAATTCCAGATTTAATGTTATTGTAATGAACTAAAAAAAATATCTCAAGCTGTGAAAATTCCATCTGGACTCCCATAACCTTATTACACCAATAGTTAACTTTGTTCCAGAATTGCCTGACTTTCGGGCACTTCAATAAGCAATGAGATAAATCTGCCCTTTCTTGTCTACATTTAGGGCATTCTCCTGATGTTGTATTGTCACTCCATATAGATATACGGTCAGGGGAGAGATATGCCATATTCAATAATTTGATATGGGATTCCCACCAGGTAACTAAAGTAGTTGCTTTCATTGTTAACCTGACACTGGCAGAAATCCGCTCTTTTTCAACTGCTGGCAAAATCTTATCCCATTTCCCAAGTAATCTATTCATATGGATTTCCCCTTGAGCATTAATTAGCATTCTATATATTTGTGAAATTCTGTTGACCCCATCAGTATAAGATTGAATTACTCTGCCTAATTCTCCCTTTTCCAATTCCATCCCTGTTTCAGTTCTTAAGTTCGCTATCCAGTGGCTTACTTGTAGGTGGCATATAAAGATGACCTTTCTAGGTTATATTTACCTTTCAACTCTTCAAAGGGTCTTACTATCAACTTATCTTCCTGGCATACTTGCCCTAGAGAGTGAAGGCCGGCTTGCGCCCATCTAGAGAAAACTGACATATTCAGCCTTGGCGCGAAACTTGGATTTCCTGTTAATGGGAGAAAGGTCGATTTACGAAAATTAGTCCTAATTCCTAGACACACTTTTTGCCACGTCCTTACAATATCTTTAATAGTGACATATTGTGTTATATTAGTTGGCAGTTTGATCGCTGGATTATGTAAAATTGCTTTTAAGTTGAAGGGGGCTACTAAGTGTGTCTCTATGTCATACAATGTAACATGGCCTTTCTCAGTGATCCAATCTAGCGCAAATTTGCCCACAGCTGCATAATTGTAGATTCTAATGTTTGGACATGCTAAACCTCCGCACTGTTTTGGGAGTGTTAAGGTTGCAAATGCTATTCGCCCTTTGTAGCGTCAGAATATCTTTATTATATAGTAGCAATGGGAAATTTTGAAGGAAGTATAGCAGTTTCGGGAATATGATGGCTTTTATGAGCATAATTCTAGCCGAGATGCTCAGTGGTAAATTGGACCAAATTTGGACTTTTTCTTGTATTTCTTTAATACATTTAGGAAAGTTCAATCCATACCAATCCCTAGGATTTCTACTCAAGCTTATGCCCAGATATTGTATATCCGCAGTTTCATGAAACGGGTGAGTTACTACCTGAGCTGGTTTGTATATCCATAATAGTTCCGATTTCTCGTTATTGATCCTATAACCCGAGAAGGATCCAAACAACTCAAATATAGACAGGACTTGTGGTATAGATTGGGCAGTGCTGCTTAAAAATAGTAGAAGATCATCCGCAAAAAGTGAGAGCACCATATCCTGGTGGCCTATTCTAATCCCCTTTAGCTCCTGCCTTAGGTAGATTGCCAAGGGTTCTAAAGATAGATTGAAGAGTAATGGGGATATCGGGCAGCCTTGTCTTGTCCCTCGCCCCAATAGGAAATGGTCTGAAGCTTCACCATTCACTATAACTGCTGACATTGGGTTTTTATAAATTGTTTGTATGAATTGATGGAATGGCCCTGTCAATCCAAATCTCTCTAGTGACTCAAAAAGATGGTCCCACCCGATCGAGTCGAACGCCTTTTCGGCGTCGACTGTTAGTATTGCGAGATCTGGTTTATAGTGTGCTGTCTTATAAACTTTATTTGCAAAATAATCCAGGACTAACTGTACTCTTCGTATATTTTTGACAGGATTACGTCCTATCATGAATCCTGATTAGTCTGGGTGAATAATATAATGCAAACATTTTTTGAGACGATTAGAGATAATAGCCGTCAGCAGTTTATAGTCCTGGTTCAAGAGGGAGATGGGTCTATATGATGAGGGAGAGCTGGGGTCTTTACCTTTCTTTAAAATCAAAACTATATTGGAGGTTGTAAACAGTGGAGATTGTGGTTTATTTTCAATAAAATATTCATTAAAGAGTGTCTGTAGTAAGGGGAGAATTTGTTCTCGCAAGAGTTTGTAAAATTCGGCAGGCAAAGCATCCGGCCCTGGATATTTACCTCCTTTAAGATTAATTATAGCGTCTGATATTTCTTTTATTGTGATTGGTTCGTTCAATCTTTGTAGATCAAGCTTTGTGATCTGGGGCACTTCGATCTTCTGCCAGAACTTCTCCTTATTGCCTTGTTTTATTGCACTTGGAGAATATAGCTTTTGATAATAGTCTAGGAAGACCTGTCTTATTTCTGAACTTTTATTGAAACTCTTGTTTTGGTAATTAATAGCTGAAATAAAATTTTTCTGTTGTCTAGTTTTTGTGATTTTGGCTAATATTTTTGCCGAGATGCCCTGACTCCCTGTGAAAAAAGCTTTTTGTTTCTGATCCTCTTCTGCCATCTTTTGTTTAAGAAAAAGATTGTGCTCCCCTCTAATCTTTCTGTATTTATCCCAGTTGAATATAGTTTTATCTTGAATATACCGTGTGTATGCGTTTTTGAGTGTATTCGCTAATTGTTCCTCTCTCTGGTCCCTTTTTTTCTTCATCCTAATAAGATATGATTTTATTTCACCTCTAAAAGACTGCCTTTGCGGTTTCCCATAGAATTTCAGGTTTATCCAAATAATCTTTATTGTGATTAAAGAACTCTCTCCATTTTTCTTGGATCCATGACCTAAATTTGATATTCTGAACCAGATATTGTGGAAAGAAAAAGCGTGCATTACTGTTCCGGGTAGGGGTCCTATAATGGATCTCTAGTGAGATAATTGCATGGTCCGATAACGTAATATCTTTGATGTCCGATTTTATGTCGGACTTCATCAATTGACCAGAGACTAGAAAGAAATCTATCCTAGAGAAGGATCTGAAAGATCTGGACTCACACATATACCCCTTCTGGTCTGGATGTTGGACTCGCCAAACATCCCTGAGAGCTAGTTTCTGACAAAAATTATGAAGTATCTTTGATTCCCTCGTATTTTTGTCCATTGATCTGCTATTAAATCTGTCTAGAATGTTTGAAAAAGTCATATTATAATCGCCAGCTACTATTATGTTTTTGCCAACAAACCGAAAATGTTTCAGGCCCAGTGTATCCCAAAAGTCTCTATCTGTTTTATTGGGACCATAAAGGTTGCAGAAAACATATGTTTTTTTTTGTTTATTACAATTTCTAAGATTTGGTATCTTCCATCTGGATCATTGTATAATGATATAATTTAATGTTCTAATTGTTTATTGATCAGTATAGCTAGACCTCTTTTCCTTTGATTATAGGATGTATATAGAACCTTCCCTACCCATTTAGTCTGTAGTTTAGCAGCTTCTACCGGGGGTAGATGGGTTTCTTGGATAAAAGCTAGGTCAGGTTTATGGGAGCCCAGAAGTTTTATCATTAGTTTTCGCTTAATAGGTGAGGATATACCTCCTATATTCCAGGACAGTAAATTGAGTTTATTCATCCCAATTTAATGGGTCATTTGCTAGCTCGCGGCGTACGGATGGGAAAAAAAAAAAAAAAAAAAAACAGAAAGGGAGGAGAAGAAAAAAGGAACTGAAAAAAAACAATTAAACCTGTACCGAAATTCCCAATCCCAACAGACAAGATATGAAATCCATAGTATCTATGCTTAACATTCAGGTGTCTAGTAAAATTACCATACCTCACTACTTGTTGTGGAAGCTGAGTTCCCCCAATACTATTACACTGAATTCTCTTCCCCTTTTTTTATAATAAATGGGAAGCTGAGAGAGGAGAGAGCTGGAAGGCAACGAGCATCAAAACACCATACGCCTAAAGGTAAACGCAATCTCAACATAAAAACTAACATTAATGCAATGAACATATATTTCCACCTTGGGTACCTGATGATTTCACTGTACCCCGTTCTTTTGACAGTAGGCCTTAATTTAATCCACTTTTGAGAATGTGAGCATGGCGCCATCCCTCTCCAGCACCACTTTCGCCGGATACAGCATTCTGGCCTTCAAGTTGGCATTGATCAGTCTGGAGCAGTATGGCGCCATTTCCCTCCGCTTTGTTTGTGTTTCTATCGAAAAATCCTGAAACAGCAGTATCCTTGTCTGGCCTACCTTAATTCCGTTATTCTTACGATATAATCTTAAAAGATTAAACTTATCTTGAAAATTTAAGTATTTAATTATTACTGGTCTAGGCTTGTGTACAGCCACCGCTTTATCCTGTGCTGGTCCTAATCTGTGTGCTCTCTCCACTGGAATCACCAAGTTTTCTATCTGGCTGCCAACCATTTGCGGGAGTATAGTAGAGGCAAATTTTAGAAGGTCGGAGTATTCTGCTGTTTCGGGGAGCCCAACAACCCTAAGGTTGTTGCGCCGTGACCTATCCTCCAGGTCCTCTAACTTAGCTTGTAGTGTATGGAGGATCTTGCCTTGTGTTTCGTTTAACTGTTCCTGGGTAGAAAGTTTATCTTCCATATCGGAAACTCTTGTTTCCAATTCCATAAGTCTAGGGGAGAATTGTTTGACTTCTACCGATAAATTACTTATTTCTTGCTTCAGGGCATCGAATTGGGGCATTAACAGTTCAGATATTTGGTGTAGTAGTGTTGTAGTATCATACTGCTCATACCTAATTCGCTGCAGGTCTCAGGCTCACTGGGTTTAGTCCTTTTGTCCTTCTGTTTGGGTGGCATCGCGGGTGAGTTTGGTTTAGAGTGGGACATATATTTGTCCATGAGTGAGAGATCAAGAAAAATCTTTCCTATTAAGTGCAGTGAAGAAGGAGAAAAATCAATCCAATTATAGTAATTCTGTGATGGTGTAGAGAATCAGGAGAATGAGTGTGTCGTAGAAATAGTGAGGGTAGGAGTGAAGGGATGGGGGACCACAAGGGAGAGGGGGAAAGGCAACAAAAAGACCCCTACAAGACAACCCAAGTGATATGAAATGAGTGAAATTTTATCGCGTCGCCATCCAAGATCCGGACCTAAATTGCAGGACCAGCCAAAGCAGTTAATCTAAGTCCCCCAGCGAGTTTATCTAGAGCTTTTAACTAAATCTGTGACTCTAAAACTGGAGTCTCAGGAAACTGCTCTTAAGATACTGAGATATGTTATATCTTCAGCTACTAGGCCTAGCACTACCAGATACTAATTCTAAACTAAACTAACACCTCTTGGCTTAAAAAAAAAGAAAAAGAGAACAAAAAAACCCTCTTACAAAATTCACGTTCTCATTTAACTGATTGTCAGATAGGGAACCTTAGAAGTACTCCTATTTAAGTATCAGGGCACCCTATTCAGAGTAATTTACTCAGACTCAGGGCATTTAATCGTTTAACCTCTATTTGTACCCTCTGCTGGCGACAAAAACAGCAAACTTTTTAAGTGGGTTTTTAAGCCAGTATAGGGGTTTTCCTCTAAGACTCAGATTATATATTCTTATCCCAGAAACTTATACTCTGGGGGTCACCAGGTGCAAATATTAATCATCTGCAAAGCCTACAAAAGGTTAGGTTATATTCACATCCACTGGCTACGGTAGCTTCTATAGTAGACAGCATTAAATACCACTGCAGTGTAAGTAATGAAATAGTAATCAGTCCAGACATAGGTAGTATCTACTGGAATCCAGGAACTGGACCTTAAATTGTAAGATGTGGCACCTGGGCTCACACCCTACTTCTTTGCAACAGTTAAGCTCTTGGTAAAAAAATGTCCTCTTTCTGAAGCAGGGGTTGCTTCCTCCTAGTGATTGAATAAATCAAGAAATGTCAATGTCCCTATTCCTGGTAGGTTTGTAGGGGGCCCGCAGCTATCTGTTCTTTACATTGGAGCAGTTACTTGTCCCAACTCCTGGGGTAGTCTGCCCAGTCCGTGCCAGCCTAGGGTACCCTGGTTTATAGTAGAAAGGGGGAGCCCGTCAGACAGGTTTGAACAACTCCTTTCTCCAGATGTTATTCAGTTATCTAGTCGTAGTTTAAATCAGGCCACCCTCAATTATATAGTATTGGTATAAAAGCCTTGGTAGCCTGATCACCTCTTATTCCTCGGTCTCCCGACTTAGATCTAGGAATCTACCCTTCTCAGGGTCAGCTGGGTTTAGTCGAATTCATTGTTTGATAGTGGTGAGCCAGAGGAAATATTAACTGTATACATCACTTAGGAGTCAATTGCAGAGTCCGACTCTCACCCCAGCCTTGACCTGTTCAAACACGGTATGGGGCCTAACAGAGTAGATGTCCAGACAAAAAGTCTCTCCCACATACAATCCAAGCTTATGCAGAGCTTATTACTATTAACATATATTGTTCTTCAATAGTCGTGTCAAGATATGAAGCACAAATTAGCCTGTAGTAGCTAAGTGGGGCAAAATGTACATCAGGGCCCAATTCCCTCAGTATACACGTCTAACACCCTTTAGCTTATTTCAAAATTACACCTTAGTAGCTATAATTTAGATATGGGCAAGTCGTGTATATTGGTGTGTAACAGGCTGCGATTATTAATAGCCTTTCAGGGGTCTGTTGTGAGCCGTCATCCTGCCTCTCTCGTATCCGCACCTGACTTCAGCAGCCAAGTCCCACAATAGAAAGATAGAGTATGGAGTATCGCAAGATACAACTCACGGATCAGTGTGTTCCTCCGGCCACTCTCCTTAGCCGCTCAGGGGCTGCTCCAACAGGCTATACAGCTGCGTGTCGTCACTCTGCAGCGTGTCCTTACACGCATCTACGGCGTTTCTGGGTGTCCCGGCTTCTCCTTTAGTCTCGCGCGCCTTGCGCTAGTACCCTGGCGTCTTATGCAGTCTATGCCGGTCTTTACCAACAGGAGCCCAATCTGTCCATCCCAGCCGGTCTCGACAGCCCGGGCAGCTCGCCTCGACTTCCCTCGCTCAGATGATCCACAGGTAGTTTTCACAGCAGGGGGGCGCTTTGGTATTCTCACCCCCTCACTTCCAGCTGAAATGCCGCTTGCCTGATAGGTAATTATCTGGACTCCTTTGGTGCCTTGATATACCACGACACTCTCAGGGTGGCGTGTATAGCTTCAGATGTCGCTTCCGTTTTCTGTGCTGGCTTGCTCTCTTGGTGGTTTTGTCGAATCACTTGTCCCGAGGGACGTCTGTCTTAGACCATCCTGGGAGATTGTGACTACGGTCGCGAGTCTGTCAGGATGGGGAGCTGTTTGGGTTGCCAGGATGGCACAGGGCCTATGGACTCAGGAGAAGAGCTCCCTCTTGATCTCATTTTGGAACTTTGGGCAATATACAATGCTCTGAAGGCTTGGCTTCTGCTTAGTTCGTTATAACCTTGGTGGCTTACATCATCCATCAGGGGGGAACGAGAAGTTCCCTAGCTTTGAGAGAAGTATTTCGGATTCTGGAGTGGGCAGAGACCCACATCTGTTCGCTGTCAGCAATTCACATCCCGGGTGTGGACAACTGGGAAGCAGATTTTCTCAGCAGACAATCCTTTCATCCGGGGGAATGGTCTCTCCATCCCGAAGTGTTTGCTGAGATTTGCAAAAGTAGATTTTATGATGTCCCGTCTCACTACCAAGCTACGCAGTTATGGGTTGAGGTACAGGGATCCTCAGACGGAGCTAACAGATGCATTAGCGGTGCCTTGGAGGTTCAATCTCTTTTTTGTCTTTTCCGGACGTTACCACTACTTCCTCGTATAGTGGCTCGTAACAAGCTAGAGCAGGCGTCAGTGATACTGATCTCTCCGTCTTGGCCGCGAAAATATGGTTTGCGGATCTAGTGGGGATGTCATCATCTTCTCCGTGGAAGTTACCTTGTCGCAGGGATCTGCTGACCGAGGTTTCTTTACTCCTCAATATCTAGATTCTCTGTGGCTGACTGAGTGGAGTCTGCACGCTTAGTCCTAGCCAAGAGAGGGTTTTTCGTGAGAGTTAGTTATGCTCTCATTCAAACTCGTAAGCCGGTTGCTCGTCGCATCTATCATAAGGTGTGGAGGACCTATTTATTCTGTTTTTCTAGGATGAACTGGAGAAGGGTTTTTCTGTAAGTCCCCTGAAGGGACAGATTTCAGCCCTGTCGGTTTTACTGCACAAGAGGTTTGCTGAACTTCCGGATGTACAGTCATTTGTTAAGGCTCTGCTAGGATCAGACCTGTGTTTAGATCTATTGCTCCTCCTTGGAGTTTGAATCTTGTTCTTACGGTTTTGCAACAGGCTTCAAAGGAGCCTGTGCATGAAGTAGACCTTAATTTGTTGTCTTGGAAGTTTCCTTTTCTACTGGCTATTGCCTCTGTGCGCAGGGTATCTGAGATTGCTTCCTTGCAATGCGTCCCTCCTTATCTGGCGTTCCATGCTGATAAGGCTGTTCTACGAACTAAGTTAGGATTTCTTCTTAAGGTTGTGTCAAATCGCAACATCAGTCCAGAGATAAAAGTTCCTTTCTTATGTCCTAATCCTTCTTTCCTCGAAGGAACGTTTACTAAATGATCTGGATGTGGTTTGTGCTTTGAAGTTTTTTTCTTCAGGCCACAAAGCAATTTAGACAAACTAATTCTCTGTTTGTTATCTATTCTGGGAAGCGTAGGGGTCAGAGGGCCTCTTCGATTTCCTTATCTTTTTGGCTGAGGAGTGTCATCCGTTTAGACAGTGGGACATAAGCCTCCTTTGAGGACTACGACTCATTCTTCGAAAGTTGTGGTTTCCTCTTGGTCCATCAAAAATTAGGACTCTATGGATCAGATTTGTAGGGCGGCTACCTGGTGGTCCTTACATACTATTTCCAGAATTTTACAAGTTTGATGTTTTTTTCTTCTGCTGAAGCAGCCTTCGGGAGAAAGGTTTTTCAGGCTGTGGTGCCCTCAGATATGGGCCGCCTCTCTTTTTCCCTCCGGTTAGCATTCTGTGTACTCTGGAGCTTGGGTATAATTTTCCCACAAGTAAGGAATGCAGCTATGGACTCTTCCCATATTAAGAAGGAAAACATAAATTATGCTTACCAGATAATTTCCTTTCCTTCTCTATGCAATAAGTCTACAGCTCCCACCCGTGTGCTCCGATGGGCGGCCCTACATTTTTTTGATCTACTCTTCTGGCACCATTTTTCACCCTGATATTTGTCCTACTGTTCCTTGTTCCCTCTGCAGAATGACTGGGGTTATAAGGAGGTGGGATAGGTATTTAAGCCTTTGGCTGGGGTGTCTTTGCCTCCTCCTGGTGGCCAGGTTCAGTATTTCCCACAAGTAAGGAGTGCAGCTGTGGACTCTTCCCATACAGAAGAAAAGGAAATGATCTGGTAAGCATAATTTATGTTTTTTGATTTGCTCCCGTTGTAGAGATACCTAGGTGTCTGGAGCACTAAATGGCAGGAAATAGTGCTGAAATGGATAATATTTCTCTTGTAAGGTGTATCCAGTCCACGGATCATCCATTACTTGTGGGATATTCTCCTTCCCAACAGGAAGCTGCAAGAGGATCACCCACAGCAGAGCTGTCTATATAGCTCCTCCCCTAACTGCCACTCCCAGTCATTCTCTTGTAGCTCTCGACATGATAGGAAGTAGCTAGAGAGATGTGGTGAATTTATGTAGTTTATCTTCAATCAAAAGTTTATTATTTTCAAATGGTACCGGAGTTGTACTGTTTTAGCCTCAAGCAGAAAGTTGAAGAAGAGTCTGCCTGTGGTTTTTGATGATCTTAGCAGGTTGTAACTAAGATCCATTGCTGTTCTCACACATAACTGAAGAGATGAGGTAACTTCATCTGGGGGAATGGCGTGCAGGGTCTCCTGCTATGAGGTATGTGCAGTTTAAATTTTTCTAGAGAAATGAATATGCTAGAAAATGCTGTTAATACCGGATTTATTTAAGGTAAGCCTGATTACAGTGATTTAATAACGACTAGTATCATGCTTGCTGTAAAAGGTAATATTCTTATTACTTTCTCACATTACTGAAAATAAGATAACGTTTGCTGGAAGTGTTTAAACGTTTTTTTCTACATATTGGTGATAAAACTTTATTGGGGCCCAGTTTTTTCCACATGGCTGGCTAGATTTTACCTAGGGATAGTTTTTTATGGCCCTCTCACTGTGAGTACAGGTTGGGAGGGGCCTAATTTCAGGCCTAAATCGTGCAGTAGTTTTTGCAGCTTGAGACTTCCAGCTTCCCTGAAGGAGTCCCCTGAACACTTAGGACCTCTACAAAGGGTTTTTGTGCCTTCAAAAGTCGTTGTATGGGCAGGTAGGGCCACAGCTGTTAAAAAACATTCATATCGTTTTTTTGATCCGGTTTTGAAACTAAGGGGTTAATCATCCATTTGCAAGTGGGTGCAATGCTCTGTTAGTCTATTATACACACTGTAAACATTTCGTAAGATTTACTGCTTTTTATCACTGTTTTTCAATTTCTGACAAAATTTGTTTCTCTTAAAGGCACAGTACCGTTTTTATTTTTTGCTTGTTTACATTTATCAAAGTGTTTTCCAAGCTTGCTGGTCTCATTGCTAGTCTGTTTAAACATGTCTGACATAGAGGAAACTCCTTGTTCATTATGTTTAGAAGCCATTGTATAACCCCCTCTTAGAATGTGTACCAAATGTACTGATTTTACTTTAAGTTATAAAGATCATATTCTGTCTTTAAAAGATTTATCAGCAGAGGAAATTGACAAGGGGGAAGTTATGCCGACTAACTCGCCCCACGTGTCAGAACCTTTGACTCCCGCTCAAGGGACTCCCGCTCAAGTGGCGCCAAGTACATCTAGCGCGCCCATGGCGTTTACTTTACAAGACATGGCGGCAGTTATGGATCATACCCTTACAGCGATATTGTCCAAACAGCTCTGGGACTAGAAAAAATACAGAGCACTCTGACGCTTTAGTAGCTATGTCTGATATCCCCTCACAATATGCAGAAGCTGAGGCAGGAGAGCTTCTTTCTGTGGGTGATTTTTCTGACTCAGGGTAGATGCTTCAACCTGATTCTGATATGTCTACATTTAAATTTAAGCTTGAACACCTCCACGTGTTGCTCAGGGAGGTTTTAGCTACTCTGGATGACTGTGACACCATTATAGTACCAGAGAAATTGTGTAGATTGGATAATTACTATGCAGTGCCTGTTTTTCCAATACCTAAAAGGTTTTCAGAAATTATTTCTAAGGAATGGGATAGACCAGGTGTACCGTTCTGTCCTCCTCCTATTTTTAAGAAAATGTTTCCAATAGATGCCGCTACACGGGACTTATGGCAAACGGTCCCTAAGGTGGAGGGAGCAGTTTCTACCCTAGCTAAGCGTACAACTATTCCCGTCGAGGACATTTGTGCTTTCCTAGATCCAATGGATAAAAAGTTAGAGGGTTACCTTAAGAAAATGTTTATTCAACAAGGTTTTATTCTCCAGCCTCTTGCATGCATTGCCCCGGTCACTGCTGCTGCGGTCTTCTGGTTTGAGTCTCTGGAAGAGGCCTTACAGGTAGAAACTCCATTGGATGATATACTTGACAAGCTTAAAGCGCTTAAGCTAGCCAATTCATTTGCTTCTGACGCTGTTGTTCATTTAACCAAACTAACGGCTAAGAACTCAGGTATTGCTATACAGGCGCGTAGGGCGCTATGGCTTAAATCCTGGTCAGCTGACGTTACTTCAAAGTCTAAGCTTCTCAACATTCCCTTCAAGGGGCAGACCCTATTCGGGCCTGGACTGAAGGAGATCATTTCTGATATTACTGGAGGAAAAGGTCATGCCCTTCCTCAGGATAGGTCTAATAAATTAAGGACCAAACAAACTAATTTTCGTGCCTTTCGAAACTTTAAGATGAGCGCGGCATCAACTCCCTCTAATGCAAAACAAGAGGGAAATTTTGCCCAGTCCAAGCCGGTCTGGAGACCTAACCAGGCCTGGAACAAAGGTTAGCAGGCCAAGAAGCCTGCTGCTGCCTCTAAGACAGCATGAAAGATCAGCCCCCGATCCGGTAACGGATCTAGTAGGGGGCAGACTTTCTCTCTTTGCTTAGGCTTGGGCAAGAGATGTCCAGGATCCCTGGGCGTTGGAAATTGTGTCCCAGGGATATCTTCTGGACTTCAAAGCTTCTTTCCCAAAAGGAAGATTTCACCTCTCACAATTATCTGCAGACCAGATAAAGAGAGAGGCATTCTTATATTGTGTTCAAGACCTCCTAGTTATGGGAGTGATCCACCCAGTTCCAAAGGAGGAACAGGGGCAAGGCTTCTATTCAAATCTCTTTGTGGTTCCCGAGATAGAGGGAACCTTCAGACCAATCTTAGATCTCAAGATCCTAAACAAATTTCTCAGGGTCTCATCTTTCAAGATGGAGACTATTCGAACCATCCTACCTATGATCCAGGAGGGTCAATACATAACTACTGTGGACTTAAAGGATGCTTATCTTCACATTCCGATACACAAAGATCATCATCGGTTTCTCAGGTTCGCCTTCCTAGACAGGCATTACCAGTTTGTGGCTCTTCCCTTTGGGTTAGCTACGGCACCAAGAATCTTTACGAAGGTTCTGGGGTCACTTCTGGCGGTCCTAAGGCCGCGGGGCATAGCAGTAGCCCCTTACTTAGACGACATTCTGATACGGGCGTCGAATTTCCAAATTGCCAAGTCCCATACAGGCATTGTTCTGGCATTCCTGAGGTCTCATGGGTGGAAAGTGAACGAAAAGAAGAGTTCTCTATCCCCTCTCACAAGAGTTTCCTTCCTGGGAACTCTGATAGATTCTGTAGAAATGAGGATTTACCTGACAGAGGACAGGTTGTCAAAACTTCTAAATTCCTGCCGTGTTCTTTATTATACTTCTCGCCCTTCGGTGGCTCAGTGTATGGAAGTAATCGGCTTAATGGTAGCGGCAATGGACATAGTGCCATTTGCCCGCCTACATCTCAGACCGCTGCAACTCTGCATGCTCAGTCAGTGGAATGGGGATTACATAGATTTGTCCCCTCTACTAAATCTGGATCAAGAGACCAGGGATTCTCTTCTCTTGTGGCTATCTCGGGTCCATCTGTCCAAAGGTATGACCTTCCGCAGGCCAGATTGGACAATAGTAACAACAGATGCCAGCCTTCTGGGCTGGGGTGCAGTCTGGAACTCTCTGAAGGCTCAGGGGTCGTGGACTCAGGAGGAGGCACTCCTTCCAATAAACATTCTGGAACTAAGAGCGATATTCAATGCTCTTTAGGCTTGGCCTCAGCTAGCGGCAGTGAGGTTCATCAGATTTCAATCGGACAACATCACAACTGTAGCTTACATCAACCATCAAGGGGGAACAAGGAGTTCCCTAGCGATGTTGGAGGTTTCAAAGATAATTCAATGGGCAGAGATTTACTCTTGCCATCTATCAGCTATCCATATCCCAGGAGTAGAGAACTGGGAGGCAGTTTTTCTAAGTCGTCAGACTTTTCATCCGGGGGAGTGGGAGCTCCATCCGGAGGTGTTTGCACAGTTGATTCAACGTTGGGGCAAACCAGAACTGGATCTCATGGCGTCTCGCCAGAACGCCAAGCTTCCTTGTTAAGGATCCAGGTCCAGGGATCCCAAGGCAGCGCTGATAGATGCTCTAGCAGCGCCTTGGTCCTTCAACCTGGCTTATGTGTTTCCACCGTTTCCTCTGCTCCCTCGTCTGATTGCCAAGATCAAACAGGAGAGAGCATCGGTAATTTTGATCGCACCTGCGTGGCCACGCAGGACTTGGTATACAGATCTGGTGGACATGTCATCCTTTCCACCATGGACTCTGCCTCTGAGGCAGGACCTTCTACTTCAGGGTCCTTTCAACCATCCAAATTTAATTTCTCTGCGGCTGACTGCTTGGAGATTGAACGCTTGATTTTATCAAAGCGTGGTTCCTCCGAGTCGGTCATTGATACCTTAATACAGGCGCGAAAGCCTGTCACCAGGAAAATCTATCATAAGATATGGTGTAAATATCTTCATTGGTGTGATTCCAAGGGTTACTCCTCCTTTTCTCCAAGAAGGATTAGAGAAGGGTTTGTCAGCTAGTTCTTTAAAAGGACAGATTTCTGCTCTGTCTATTCTTTTGCATAAACGTCTGGCTGAGATTCCAGACGTGCAGGCGTTTTGTCAGGCTTTAGTCAGAATCAAGCTTGTGTTTAAACCTGTTGCTCCGCCTTGGTGTTTAAATTTAGTTCTTAAGGTTCTTCAAGGGGTTCCGTTTGTACCTTTGCATTCCATAGATATTAAGCTCTTATCCTGGAAGGTTCTGTTTTTAGTAGCTATCTCCTCGGCTCGAAGAGTTTCGGAGTTATCTGCTTTACAATATGATTCCCCTTATCTCATTTTTCATGCAGATAAGGTAGTGTTACGTACCAAACCTGGTTTTTTACCTAAGGTGGTATCTAATAAAAATATCAATCAGGAGATTGTTGTACCGTCACTGTGTCCTAATCCTTCTTCAAAGAAGGAACGTCTTTTACACAATTGACGTGGTTCGTGCTTTAAAGTTTTATTTACAAGCTACTAAAGATTTTCGTCAAACATCTGCATTTTTTGTTGTCTACTCTGGACAGAGGAGAGGCCAAAAGGCTTTGCAACCTCTCTTTCTTTTGGCTAAGGAGTATAATGCGCTTAGCTTATGAGACTGCTGGCCAGCAGCCTCCTGAAAGGATTACAGCTCATTCTACTAGCGGTAGCTTCCACATGGGTTTTTAAAATTTGATACTTTTGCTTCTTCGGAGGCTATTTTTGGGAGAAAGGTCTTGCAGGCAGTGGTGCCTTCCGTTTAAGCGCCTGCCTTGTCCCTCCCTTCATCCGTGTCCTATAGCTTTGGTATTGGTGTCCCACAAGTAATGGATGATCCGTGGACTGGATACACCTTACAAGAGAAAACATAATTTATGCTTACCTGATAAATTTATTTCTCTTGTGGTGTATCCAGTCCACGGCCCGCCCTGTCATTTTAAGGCAGGTGTTTTTTTTTATTTTTAAACTACAGTCACCACTGCACCCTATAGTTTCTCCTTTCTCTTGCTTGTCTTCGATCGAATGACTGGTAGTGGCAGTTAGGGGAGGAGCTATATAGACAGCTCTGCTGTGGGTGATCCTCTTGCAGCTTCCTGTTGGGAAGGAGAATATCCCACAAGTAATGGATGATCCGTGGACTGGATACACCACAAGAGAAATAAATTTATCAGGTAAGCATAAATTATGTTTTTTCCCATTCCTGAAACTGTCATTTAAGGAATTTGATAATTTTGCTTTATATGTTGTTTTTTCTATTACATATTGCAAGATGTTCCAAAAACTGTTCCTGTATCAGAAAATACTGTTGGATTCCTTATGACTGATATCAGTCCTACCAATGCTAAGTTCATTTATTTTAATGTTATGAATTTTTTTCCTTAGCTATGGTTTGTAAGAAGTTATCATGATAAACTTTTACATGCAGAGTCCATTAGTATTTATGCATTATCTGTTGCTATTCATTTTACATCTAATGTACAAGATATACTTAAAAAATTATAAGAATATTTTTTTGATTCTATTCTAAAGGTTTTGTCTGACATCCCGCCTTCTAATAAAATTTATAGGTCTTTTTTAAACTTCTCGTTTAGTTGCTGAAGTTTCAAATGACCAACAACATACTGAATTATCGTTCTCTGATGATGTTTTTTTCTCATTCAGAATATTCTTCATCAGATATTGACACTAACAAATCTACTTTTTTATTTTTAAATAGAGTACATTCGTTCTTTGTTGAAAAGGTGTTGATTATTTTGGATATTGAGGTGACTAGTTCTTTTGATTTTAAGACTAGCTAACATTTAAATTCTGCTCATTAACCTTCTGTGGTTTCTTCAGAGGTTTTTTTCCATTTCCTGATACTAGGGAATGGAATAGGCCGAGAATTTCTTTTATTCCTTCTTTAAGGTTTTTAAATTGTATCCTTTGCCGGCAGTTAGTTTAATGTTTTGAGGAAAGATCCCCAAAGTTAATGGGGCTATCTCTACTCTTGCTAAACATGCTACTATTCCTATAGCAAATAGTATTTATTTTTTTCCTTCAGATGGGAAACTTGTATCTTATTTAAGGAAAATTATTTATTTTCAGGTACTTTTCTTAGACCTGCAATTTATTTGGCTGATGTTGCAACTGCTTCAACTTTCTGGTTGGATACTTTAGTGCAACAAGTATCGGATTATGATTTATTTAGCATTGTTAAGTTGATCAACATGCTAATAATTTCATTTGTGTCGTCATTTTTTTGATATTTTCGCAAAGGAGGTTTAATCTATGTCTTTAGCTATTTTAGCTAGAAGAACTTTTTGACTTAAATCTTGGAATGTTTATTTGATTTCTAAATTCCATATTTCTTTTTTTCCAAGGTAATCAATTATTTGGTTCACAATTAGATTCAATTCTTCAACTGTTACTCTGGGGAAGGGTGTTTTTTTGCTTCAAGATTGAGTTCTAAGAGTAAATCTTAAGCTTATATTAGTTTTTGTTCTTACTAAGGAACAGAATCCTAATTCTTCCCCAAGTAACATGTTTATATTTGGAAGTTTTCTTCATTCAATTTAAGCCATTTAAAAGATCAAAGTCAGCTCCCTCAATTTGCATTTAAGTGCGGTTCTTATTCCAGCTTAGCTGGTAAGGGGCAGTTTAATACTTTTTTTTAAATTTGTTTGGTTCAATTAGGTCCAAACTTCTTAGATTGGGGTACAGAATAGGATTCAGAGTAAAACCGCCTGTGAGAAATCTTTTTTTCTCTAACATATTCCAGTAAAGGCTCACACTTTCCTGAAGTGTGTTTCAGACCTGTATGTATTGGGTACTTGTGAAGCGCGGCTGGTCACCCGTTGGGGCTCAAGGCGCTGCTCAGACCTGGAGTTTTCTGGGGTATTTATACCAGTTCCATTTTAGGAACAGGGTTTGGGGGTTTTGTTCAAAACTATTCATTGTCCCAAAGATAGAAAATCTTTTTGTATTGTCATATAAGAGTACCATCTTTTAGAATGGTGTTTATATGGTCTATTCTGCCTTTTGGTCAGCGAGGGCATTATTTGTTTACAATAGATACAATAGATGCATATCTTCATTTTCTGATTTCATTCAGATTATTTTCATTTTTTGAGATTCTCTTTTTTTGACAAGCATTATCAATTTCTTGCTTTTCCTTCTGGTCTAGCGACAGCTCTAAGAATCTTTTCAAGGTTCTCAGTGTTTCCTTATTTGGACGGTCTCGTGGTACTGGCTCAGTCTTTTCGTTCTGCGGAATCTCATACCATTCAACTTTTTGTTGTTTCTTCAAAGACATGGTTGGAGGATCTTTTTATCAAAGCTCCTTGATTCCTCAGACAACCTTCAGTCTCTATTATTTCCTTCAGTTGCTATATGCATGGAAGTTTTAGGTCTCATGGCTGCAGCATTGGATTCGATTCCCTTTGCTCATTTTCATATGAAACCTTTCCAGTTTTTTATGCTGAATTAATGGTGCAGGGATTCTAGGATATCACTTTTTATATCTTTGAATCCCAATGTTCAACTATCTTTGACTTGGGGGTTAGATCACCATCATATAGTTCTACGGGTCTCTTCGGTTCATCCAACCTGGACCATGATCACTACAGATGCGAGTCTTTTAGGTTGGGAGGCTGTCTGGGGATCTCTGTCAGCACAAGGGGTTTGGAAATCTCAGGCGAGATTACCATTCAATATTTTGGAACTCCGTGCATTTCTCAGAGCTCTTCAGTTTTGGCTTCTTGTTGAAGATAGAGACGTTTATTGTTTTTCAGACAGACAATGTCACAACTGTGGCGTATGTCAATCATCAGGGTGGGACTCTCAGTTCTTAGGCTGTGAAAGAAGTATCTTGGATACTTGCTTGGGCTAAATCCAGCTCCTGTCTAATTTCTGCGATCCATTTCCCAGGTATAGACAATTGGGAAGCGGATTATCTCTGTCAATCAAGCTTTACATCTGGGAGAATGGTCTCTTTACCCAGATGTGTTTTTTCAAATTGTTCAGATGTGAGGGCTTCCAGAAATAGATCTGATGGCATCTCATCTAAACAAGGAACTTCCCAGGTGCCTATTCAGGTCCGGGGATCCTCAGGCAGAAGCAGTGTATGCATTGACACTTCCTTGGAGTTATCAACCTTCCTATATTTTTCCGCCTCTGGTTCTTCTTTTAAGAGTGATTTTCAAAATCATCAGGGAGCAATCTTTTGTGCTGCTGGTGGCTCCAGCATGGTCGCACAGGTTTTGGTATATGGTTCTTGTTCGGATGTCCAGTTGCCAATCTTGGTCACTTCCATTAAGGCCAGACCTTATATCTTAACATTCGTCTTTTCCATCAGGAACTCAAATTATTAATTTGATGGTATGGAAATTTAACGCTTAGTACTTAGTCTTAGAGGTTTCTCTGACTCAGTGATTAATACTATGTTGCAGGCTCGTAAATCTGTGTCTAGAAAGATTTATTATCGAGTTTGGAAGACTTACATCTCATGATGCTCTTCTCATAAATTCTCTTGGCATTCTTTTAGAATTCCTAGGATTTTATAGTTTCTTCAGGATGGTTTCGATAAGGGTTTTTGTCTGCAAGTTCCTTGAAAGGACAAATCTCTGCTCTTCCTGTGCGGTTTTCACAGAAAAATTTGCTAATCTTTCTGATATTCATTGTTTTGTTCAGGCTTTGGTTCGTATCAAGCCTGTCATTAAGCCAATTTCTCCTCCTTGGTGTCTTATTTTGGTTCTGAGGGCTTTTCAGGCTCTTCCGTTTGAGCATATGCATTCTTTGGACATTAAATTACTTTCATGAAAAGTATTGTTCCTTTTGGCCATCTCTTCTGCTAGAACAGTTTTTGAATTATCTGCTCTTTCTTGTGAGTCTCCTTTTTCTGATTTTTCATCAGGATAAGGTGGTTTGCTGTCTTCATTTAAATTTTTACCTAAAGTTGTGAATTCTAACAACATTAGTAGAGGAATTAGTGTCCCTTCCTTGTGTCCTAATCCTAAGAATTCTTTGGAAAGATCCTTACATTCTTTGGATGTGGTAAGAGTTTTGAAATATTATGTTGAAGCTACTAAGATTTCAGAAAGACTTCTAGTCTATTTGTTATCTGTTCTGGTTTTAGGAAAGGTCAGAAGGCTTCTGCCATTTTTTTTGGCATCTTGGTTAAAGTTTTTGATTCATCATGCTTATTTGGAGTCGGGTTAATCCCCGCCTTAGAGGATTACGGCTCATTCTACTAGGTCAGTTTCTACTTCCTGGGCTTTTAAGAATGAAGCTTCTGTTGATCAGATTTGCAAAGCAACGATTTAGTCTTCTTTGCATACTTTTACTGAATTCTACCATTCTGATGTTTTCTCTTCTTCAGAAGCAGTTTTTGGTAGAATAGTATTTCAGGCAGCTGTTTCAGTTTGATTCTTCTGCTTATAATTTCGTTTTTTTTTCATTATAAAGATTGAAACTTTTGATTTGGGTTGTGGATTAATTTTTCAGCGGAATTGGCTGTCTTTATTTTATCCCTCCCTCTCTAGTGACTCTTGCGGGGAAGTTCCACATCTTGGGTATTTGCTATCCCATACCTCACTAGCTAATAGACTCTTGCCAATTACATGAAAGAAAACATAATTTATATAAGAACTTACCTGATAAATTCATTTATTTCATATTGGCAAGAGTCCATGAGGCCCACCCTTTTCTTGTGATGGTTATGATTTTTTTGTATAAAGCACAATTATTCCAATTCCTCGTTGATGCTTTTGCTCCTTTCTTATCATCCCACTTCTTGGCCCCTCCTGGTAGGAATGTATATGCCATACGTCACTAGCTCATGGACTCTTGCCAATATGAAAGAAATTAATTTATCAGGTAAGTTCATACATAAATTATGTTTTCCTATAACATATGAGCCCTGGATCAGGTGCTATGTAAATTACCAGTTGTTAAATGCCATAAATTAGGATTTCTCAGCTCCATCCCTTATGTACAAATGTTAAAGGGACACTGTACCCAAAAATTTTCTTTTGTGCTTAAGATTGAGCTTGAAATTTTAAGCAACTTTATAATTTACTCCTATTATCAAATTTTCTTCATTCTCTTGGTATCTTTGTTTGAAATGCAAGAATGTAAGTTTAGATGCCGGCCCATTTTTGGTGAACAACCTGGGTTGTCCTTGCTGATTGGTGGATAAATTCATCCACCGATAAAAAAGTGCTGTCCAGAGTACTGAAACCAAAAAAAGCTTAGATGCCTTCTTTTTCAAATAATGATAGCAAGAGAACGAAGAAAAATTGATAATAGGAGTAAATTAGAAAGTTGCTTATAATTGCATGCTCTTTCTGAATTACAAAAGAAAAAATTTGGGTTCTGTGTCCCTTTCATTATTTCTGTGCTTGGTTGTACAGTGTCTCAAACACTGTGATTGACTCGATACTCAGATTGAGAAATCATTTCAAATGGGTCTGAATCCAATTTGATTTTCCAAAGAAGTAGCACATGCTGTAAAGACAAAAAAGATAGCTTATAAAAATTACAGACACACACAAGCAGATGATGATATGAAAATATGGAGACTCCAACAAAAAAAGACTAAGCAGTTAATTCGGAAGGTTAAAGCTCAAGCAGAAGAGAAGATAGCACAGTCAGTAAAACATGGGGACAAAACATTCTTTAGATATATCAGTGAAAAGAAGAAAAAATAAGGTAGGAATAGTAAAATTGAAATCAGTTGATGGTAGAATAGTAGAAGGAGATAAGCAGATTGCAGACTGTCTCAAGATTGTGAAGATACAATGTCTACATTAAGGGATGCTACGAAAAATAGAAACAAGCTTAACAGCAATCTTTTTACAGAGGATGAGGTTTTGATAGCATTATCAAAAATAAATGTTAAAAAGGCAGTGGGTCCTGATAATAATTATCCAAGGGTTTTAAAAGTGCTAACTGTCCCATTAACTGATCTGTTTAATCAGTCACTATAACCAGGAGCTGTCCCAGATGATTGGAGAAGAGCAAATGTAATACCTCTTCATAAAAAGGGCAGTAGAGAAGAATCTGGCAACTACAGGCCAGTTAGTTTAACTTCAGTAGTAAGAAAATTAATGGAAAGCCTCTTAAAAGAAAGAATTATCCCACCCCTGCCTGATACTCTAATAATGACCTCTTTAGCTTAGCACTTCTCTCAAAGGTTGATAGTTAAATACAAAGTCGAGGGATACCACTAGATGTATAGAATATATACAAAGTGGTCTTAAATTAAGAAATTTCGGCATAGTTTTGTTGTTGTTTGAGTTATGTTTTGTACATTGGTGTCATTGTCAATCACCATGCATTTATATGGAGTGGGGCTACTGTTTTCAAATGGACTTATCACGGACAGTCTAGCTCTACTATTTCATTTTACTATACGGGGAGTTCGTTCTCCTTTCTTTTAGAGACTGATGGTTTCTCCCTCTTTTGTTTCTGTTTAAACTTTTGTATCAACAATGACATCCTTTTGTACCATGCTGCTAAATAATGATAATAAAAATGAATAAATAAAAAAAAAAAAAAAAAAAAAAAAGAAAGAATTATGACTTACACAAAGACAAACAATTTATAGGACCAAAATCAGCATGGTTTTACTTCAGGTAGATCATGTCAGACTAATCTAATTGACTTCTTTGATTATGTAACAAAAGTATTAGACAATGGTGGAGCAGTTGATGTAGCATATCTAGATTTCAGCAAAGCATTTGACACCGTCCCACACAATAAACTAATTCACAAACTGTATCTCCTTGGTCTAGATTCAAAAATTGTGAACTGGGTGGAATGCTGGCTTAAGGACAGAAAACAAAGTGTCTTAGTAAATGGAGTTCATTCAGCAGAGGGGGCTGTTACTAGTGGTGTTCCTCAGGGGTCAGTTCCGGGGCCTGTTTTGTTTAACATATTTATCTGCGATATCAGCAAAGGGCTACAGGGGAAAGTATGTCTCTTTGCAGATGATACAAAAATTTGTAACAGAGTGGATGTTCCAGGGGGGTAGACAAAATGAGAAGTGACATACAACAATTGGAGGATTGGACAAACGACTGGGATCTAAAGTTTAACACAGCAAAGTGTAAAATAATGCATTTAGGGAAGAAAAATCCAAATGTTAATTACAGACTCAATGACACTTTACTGACTATTACAGATGAGGAAGAGGACTTCGGAATTATTATTTCAGATGATTTAAAACTTAGTAAACAATGTAGTAATGCAGCGAGTAAGGCTAGCAGAATGCTTGGATGTATTGGTAGAGGTATTTGCAGCAGAAATAGTAAGGTTCTTATGCCACTTTATAGATCATTAGTTAGGCCTCATCTTGAGTATTGTGTGCAGTTCTGGAGGCCATATCTTCAGAAGGATATTAAAAAACTTGAATCTGTGCAAAGGAGGGCTACCAAAATGGTACATGGTCTAAAAAATAAAACTTACCAGGATAGGCTCAATGACCTAAATATGTATAGCTTAGAGGAGAGAAGGGAAAGAGGTGATATGATAGCAACTTTCAAGTACATTAAAGGGTTTAGTAAAACTGAGGCTGTGGGTATTTTACATAAAATGGAAAATTCAAGAACAAGGGGTCATGAGCTCAAGCTAAAGGGTAGTAGATTCAGGAGTAATTTGAAGAAGCACTTCTTTACAGAAAGAGTGATTGATTTATGGAATAAACTTCCTCAAGAGGTAATAGCAACAAACACTGTGGGGGACTTTAAAAATCCATGGGACAAGCATAAGGCTATCCTACGAACTAGATAAGTTTATACTGTTAGGTAAGGTCGGGCAGACTTGATGGGCCTATGGCTCTTATCTGCCATCAATATCTATGTTTCTATGTTACTGGTACGTATGATCTAGACCTGAGAACATTGCAATAAAGGAAATACATTCGTATTGATTGTTCTACCTTACAAATATGACCATTTAATGTTTTACACAGTGCCCAACTCCTTTATACAATTTGCTGCACATTCTTTTGTGGATCCAGTGTCAATAGCCAGTCATGTGGTGAGCCCTGAAGTAATAGAAGGTAAGTAGATCATTATGTTTACAGTAATCATCCTCTACTTTTCTCATGATGTATAGATATTGTGTATAGTGTCCCATCTAATATCTCCATTTTGATTTCATCAAATAATCATGGTAGCTGCGTGCATTATGTTGAAGGATCTAGATTGCCTGAATCTTCGATGTCTCCAAATGCTTAGCTTCTATATCATAGATGATGTTGTCAAACTTTTTTTACTAAAGTTTGACAGAAAAAAACAAGATTTCTCTTGTAAAGGTGTATCCAGTCCACGGGTTCATCCATTACTTGTGGGATATTCTCCTTCCCAACAGGAAGCTGCAAGAGGACACCCACAGCAGATATGTCTATATAGTTCCTCCCCTAACTGCCACCCCCAGTCATTCTCTTGCAGCTCTCAACAAGAAAGGAAGTATCAAGAGAGATGTGGTGACTTAGTGTAGTTTTTACCTTCAATCAAAAGTTTGTTATTTTTAAACGGTACCGGCGTTGTACTGTTTTTACTCTCAGGCAGAAATTAGAAGAAGACTTCTGCCTGGAGGTTTGATGATCTTAGCGGTTTGTAACTAAGGTCCATTGCTGTTCTCACACATAACTGAAGAGTATGGAAAGAAAACTTCAGTTGGGGGGACGGTCTGCAGATTGCCTGCTTTGAGGTATGTTCAGTATATTTTTTTCTAGAGAGATGATAAGGTCTAGCAAATGCTGACAGTGCCTGGTATATTTAAGGTAAGCCTGATACAGTGATTTAACAACAACTGGGATCATGCTTGCAAAAAGGGATAATATTCATGTTAATACCTATATTACTTAGTGTAAAAACGTTCGTATGATTTATAAATAAAAACGTTTTTTCTCTGAGGGTGATAAATCTTTATTTGGGGCCTAGTTTCCACATGGCTTGTTAGATTACTCCTTGGAGTACTTTTTTTAAGGCCCTCTGACTTTGAGTGCATGGTGGGAGGGGTCTATTTTCATTTTCAGTCTGAGACATCCAGCTTCCCTGAAGGAGTCCTCTGGCTTATAGGACCTCTATAGAGGGTTTTGTTCCTGCAAAAATCGTTTTTAAGGGCAGGTAGGAGCCACAGCAGAGCTGTGGCAGTGTGTTTGACTGTTTGTTAACAGGTTTAATGTTTTTCTAATTCGTTTTTGGGCCTGAGCGGTTAATCATCCATTTGCAAGTGGGTGCAATGCTGCTTTAGTCCCTTATACACACTGTAAAAATTTCGTAGAGTTTACTAATTTTTTTCACTGTTTTGCAGTTTATGGGGTAGTTTTTTTCTCTTAAAGGCACAGTACCGTTTTTTATTATTGCTTTTTTCACATTTATTAAAGTGTTTTCCAAGCTTGCTGGTCTCATTAATAGTCTGTTAAACATGTCTGACATAGAGGAAACTCCTTGTTCATTATGTTTAGAAGCCATTGTGGAACCCCCTCTTAGAATGTGTACCAAATGTACTGACCTTTCTATAAGTTATAAAGACCATATTATGGCTTTTAAAGATTTATCACCTGAGGTTTCTGAGACTGACAAAAGGGAGATTATGCCATCTAGCTCTCCCCATGTGTCAGAACCTATAACTCCCGCTCAAGGGACGCCAAATACATCTAGCGCGTCCAATGCGTTTACTTTACAAGACATGGCGGCAGTTATGAATCATACCCTCATAGAGGTATTGTCCAAACTGCCAGGGTTACAAGGAAAGCGAGACAGCTCTGGGGCTAGAACAAATACAGAGCTCTCTGACGCTTTAGTAGCTATGTCTGATATACCCTCACAATGTGCAGAAGTTGAAGCAGTAGAGCTTCTATCTGTGGGTGACTTCTCTGATTCAGGGAAGGCGTTACTTCAGTCTGACTCTGAAATGACAGCATTTCAATTTAAGCTTGAACACCTCTGCGTGTTGCTCAGGGAGGTTTTAGCGACTCTGGATGACTGTGACACCATTGTAGTCCCAGAGAAATTGTGTAAAATGGACAAATACTTTGCAGTGCCTGTTACACTGATGTTTTTCCAATCCCTAAGAGGTTTTCAGAAATTATTACTAAGGAATGGGATAGACCAGGTGTGCCGTTCTCGCCCCCTCCTGCTTTTAAGAAAATGTTTCCTATAGATGCCGCTACACGGGACTTGTGGCAGATGGTCCCTAAGGTGGAGGGAGCAGTCTCTACCCTAGCTAAGCGTACAACTATTCCTGTCAAGGACAGTTGTGCTTTCCTAGATCCTATGGATAAGAAATTAGAGGGTTTCCTTAAGAAAATCTTTATACAACAAGGTTTTATTCTCCAGCCTCTTGCATGCATTGCCCCAGTCACTGCTGCAGCGGCTTTCTGATTCGAGTCTCTGGAGGAGGCTTTACAGGTAGAGACCCCGTTGGATGATATCCTTGACAGGCTTAAAGCTCTTAAGTTAGCCAATTCATTTATTTCTGACACCGTTTTTCATTTAACCAAGCTAACGGCTAAAAATTCAGGTTTTGCCATTCAGGCACGTAGGGCGCTATGGCTTAAATCCTGGTCAGCTGATGTCACTTCAAACTTCTCAAGATCCCCTTCAAAGGGCAGACCCTATTTGGGCCTGGACTGAAGGAGATCATTTCTGATATTACTGGAGGAAAAGGCCACGCCCTTCCCCAGGATAGATCCAACAAGTTAAGGACCAAACAGACTAATTTTCGTTCCTTTCGAAACTTCAAGAGTGGCGCAGCTTCATCTTCTTCTTCTACAAAACAAGAGGGAAATTTTGCCCAGTCCAAGCCAGTCTGGAGACCTAACCAGGCTTGGAACAAGGGGAAACAGGCCAAAAAGCCTGCTGCTGCCTCTAAGACAGCATGAAGGAGTAGCCCCCGATCCGGGACCGGATCTAGTGGGGGGCAGACTTCCTCTCTTCGCCCAGGCTTGGGCAAGAGACGTCCAGGATCCCTGGGCTCTGGAGATTGTTTCCCAGGGATATATTCTGGATTTCAAAGCTTCATCTCCAAAGGGGAGATTTCATTTCTCACAATTATCTGCAAACCAGATAAAGAGAGAGGCATTCTTAGACCTACTAGTTATGGGAGTGATCCACCCAGTTCCAAAGGAGGAACATTGGCAGGGCTTCTATTCAAATCTGTTTATAGTTCCCAAGAAAGAGGGAACTTTCAGACCAATCTTGGATCTCAAGATCCTAAACAAATTTATCAGGGTCCCATCCTTCAAGATGGAGACTATTCGAACCATCCTACCTATGATCCAGGAGGGTCAATATATGACTACTGTGGATTTAAAGGATGCTTATCTACATATTCCGATACACAGGGATCATCATCAGTTTCTCAGGTTCGCCTTCCTAGACAGGCATTACCAGTTTGTGGCTCTTCCCTTCGGGTTAGCCACGGCACCAAGAATCTTTATGAAGGTTCTAGGGTTCCTTCTGGCGGTTCTTAGACCGCGGGGTATAGCAGTAGCCCCTTAACTAGACGACATACTGATACAGGCGTCAACTTTTCAAATCGCCAGGTCCCATACGGACATTGTTCTGGCATTCCTAAGGTCTCACGGGTGGAAGGTGAAAGAAGGAAAGAGTTCTCTCCCACCTCTCACAAGAGTTTCCTTCCTAGGAACTCTGATAGATTCAGTAGAAATGAAGATAGATTTATCTGACAGAGGTCAGGTTGTCAAAACTTCTAACTCCCTGCCGTGCTCTTTATTCCATTTCTCGTCCGTCAGTGGTTCAGTGTATGGAGGTAATCGGATTAATGGTAGCAGCAATGGACATAGTTCCGTTTGCCCGCCTACATCTCAGACCACTGCAACTTTGCATGCTCAATCAATGGAATGGGGATTACACAGATTTGTCCCCTCTACTAAATCTGGATCAAGAGACCAGGGATTCTCTTCTCTGGTGGCTATCTCAGGTCCATCTGTCCAAGGGAATCAGTTTCCGCAGGCCAGAATGGACTATAGTAACGACAGATGCCAGCCTTCTGGGCTGGGGTGCAGTCTGGAACTCGCTGAAGGCTCAGGGTTCGTGGACTCAGGAGGAAGCCCTCCTTCCGATAAACATTCTGGAACTAAGAGCGATATTCAATGCTCTTCAGGCTTGGCCTCAGCTAGCTGCGGTCAGGTTCATCAGATTTCAGTCGGACAACATCACGACTGTAGCCTATATCAACCATCAGGGGGGAACAAGGATCCCCCTGGCAATGTTGGAGTTTTCAAAGATAATTCTATGGGCAGAGGTTCACTCTTGCCATCTCTCAGCTATCCATATCCCAGGAGTAGAGAACTGGGAGGCGGATTTTCTAAGTCGGCAGACTTTTCATCCGGGGGAGTGGGAGCTCCATCCGGAGGTATTTGCCCAGTTGATCCAACTTTGGGGCAAACCAGAACTGGATCTCATGGCGTCTCGTCAGAACGCCAAGCTTCCTTGTTACGGGTCCAGGTCCAGGGATCCCAAGGCAGCGCTGATATGCTCTAGCAGCGCCCTTGTCCTTCAGCCTGGCTTATGTGTTTCCACCGTTTCCTCTGCTCCCTCATCTGATTGCCAAGATCAAGCAGGAGAGAGCTTCAGTGAGCCACGCAGGACTTGGTATGCAGATCTGGTGGACATGTCATCCTTTCCACCATGGACTCTGCCGCTAAGGCAGGACCTTCTACTTCAAGGTCCCTTCAAACATCCAAATCTAATTTCTCTACGTCTGACTGCTTGGAGATTGAACGCTTGATTCTATCAAAGCGTGGTTTTTCCGAATCGGTCATTGATACCTTAATTCAGGCTTGAAAGCCTGTCACCAGGAAAATCTATCATAAGATATGGTGTAAATATCCTCATTGGTGTGAATCCAAGGGTTACTCGTGGAGTAAGTTCAGGATTCCTAGGATATTATCTTTTCTCCAAGAAGGATTGGAGAAGGGTTTGTCAGCTAGTTCCTTATAGGGACAGATTTCTGCTCTGTCTATTCTTTTGCACAAAAGTCTGGCTGAGGTTCCAGACGTTCAGGCGTTTTGTCAGGCTTTAGTTAGGATCAAGCCTATGTTTAAACCTGTTGCTCCGCCATGGTGTTTAAATTTAGTTCTTAAAGTTCTTCAAAGGGTTCCGTTTGAACCTTTGCATTCCATAGATATTAGCTTTTATCTTGGAAAGTTCTGTTTTTAGTAGCTATCTCCTCGGCTTGAAGAGTTTCGGAGCTATCTGCTTTACAATGTGATTCCCCTTATCTGATTATCCATGCAGATAAGGTAGTGTTACATTCCAAACCTGGGTTTCTTCCTAAGGTGGTATCTAATAAGAATATCAATCAGGAGATTGTTGTTCCTTCACTATGTCCTAATCCTTCTTAAAAGAAGGAACTTCTATTACACAATCTTGATGTGGTTCGTGCTTTAAAGTTTTATTTACAAGCTACGAAGGATTTTCGTCAAACATCTGCTTTGTTTGTTGTCTACTCTGGACAGAGGAGAGGCCAAAAGGCTTCGGCAACTTCTCTTTCTTTTTGGCTAAGAAGTATAATAAGCTTAGCTTATGAGACTGCTGGCCAGCAGCCTCCTGAAATAATTACAGCTCATTCTACTAGCAGTAGCTTCCACATGGGCTTTTAAACATGAGGCCTCTGTTGAACAGATTTGTAAGGCGGCGACTTGGTACCTTTTCTAAATTCTATAAATTTGATACTTTTGCTTCTTCGGAGGCTATTTTTGGGAGAAAGGTCTTACAAGCAGTGGTGCCTTCCGTTCAATTTCCTGCCTTGTCCCTCCCTTCATCCGTGTCCTAAAGCTTTGGTATTGGTATCCCACAAGTAATGGATGAACCCGTGGACTGGATACACCTTTACAAGAGAAAACAAAATTTATGCTTACCTGATAAATGTATTTCTCTTGTGGTGTATCCAGTCCACAGCCCGCCCTGTCAATTTAAGGCAGGTGTTTTTTATTTTTAAACTACTCTCACCACTGCACCCTATAGTTTCTCCTTTTTTTCTTGCTTGTCTTTGGTCGAATGACTGGGGGTGGCAGTTAGGGGAGGAGCTATATAGACAGCTCTGCTGTGGGTGTCCTCTTGCAGCTTCGTTTTGGGAAGGAGAATATCCCACAAGTAATGGATGAACCCGTGGACTGGATACACCACAAGAGAAATAAATTTATCAGGTAAGCATAATTTTTTGTTTTTGCTATATCCTTGTATTTGGGCCATTATAGTTGAAAAAAACGACACAGCAGAGCTAGTGACACAGCTGGGTCATGCAAGTAGGGCTGTACATTGGATCAGCAGCAGTTTTTTTTTCTCAGGACCAACAGATCCGCTGCAAAGGGGTTATAGACATTAGCACTACAGGGTCACTAGTTTTAAAATAAAAATGCAATTTTTTGATTATGATGGCCCATTAATATATAATTCTGCTAAACCATGTGGTATTTTTCACCCATCTATGTCTTATAAAATATAATGTGTGGCTGCACAGAGAAAAATTACATTTTTCTGGATGGTTCTTAAAGCAAATTTGTCAGGCCCCAAATTAAAGGGATATGAAGCCCAAAATTGTTCTTGATTCAGATAGAGCATTTCTCTTGTAGGGTGTATCCAGTCCACGGATCATCCATTACTTGGGGGATATTTTCATTCCCAACAGGAAGTTGCAAGAGGACACCCACAGCAGAGCTGTAATATAGCTCCTCCCCTAACTGTCATAGCCAGTCATTCTCTTGCAACTCTCAACAAGCAAGGACGTTGTAGGAGAGAGTGGTTAAATATAGCTAGTTTATTTTCTTCAATCAAAAGTTTGTTATTTTTAAATAGTACCGGAGTTGTGCTATTTTATCTCAGGCAGTAAATAGAAGAAGAATCTGCCTGAGGTTTCTATGATCTTAGCAGGTTGTAACTAAGATCCATTGCTATTCTCACATATGTCTGAGGGGATTACACAGATGAGGTAACTTCAGCGAGAGAATGGCATGCAGTTTATTCTGCTATCAGGTATGTGCAGTTATAATTTTTTCTAGAGATGGAAAACACTAGAAAATGCTGCTGATAGCGGATTAATGTAAGTTAAGCCTGAATACAGTGATTTAATAACGACTGGTATCATGCTTACTCCCAGGGGGTAATACCCTTATGATATTTACAATATAAAACGTTTGCTGGCATGTTTAATCGTTTTTATATATGCTTTGGTGATAAAACTTTATTGGGGCCTAGTTTTTTCCACATGGCTGGCTTAAATTTTGACTAGAAACAATTTCCACTGTTGTAGTATAAAAGTTACAGTTGGTGCAGTTAAAAATTACAAACTGTGACATCCAGCTTCCCTCAAAGGCCCTCTGAATGCTATAGGACATCTCTAAAGGGCCCAAAGGCTTTCCAAAGTCGTTTATTGGGGAAGGTAGGGCCACAGCTTGCTGTGGCAGTTGGTTGTGACTGTTAAAAAACGTCTATTTCGTTTTTTTGATCCGTTTTTTGAACTAAGGGGTTAATCATCCATTTGCAAGTGGGTGCAATGCTCTGTTAGCCTATTATACACACTGTAAAAATTTTGTTTGATTTACTGCATTTTTTCACTGTTTTTCAAATTCTGACAAAATTTGTTTCTCTTAAAGGCACAGTACCGTTTTTTATATTTGCTTGTTAACTTGATTTAAACTGTTTTCCAAGCTTGCTAGTCTCATTGCTATTCTGTATAAACATGTCTGACATAGAAGAAACTCCTTGTTTATTATGTTTAAAAGCCATGGTGGAACCCCCTCTTAGAATGTGTACCAAATGTACTGATTTCATTTTATGCAATAAAGATCATTTTCTGTCTTTAAAAAATGTATCACCAGAGGAATCTGACGAGGAGGAAGTTATGCCGACTAACTTTCCCCACGTGTCAGACCCTTTGACTCCCGCTTAAGGGACTCACGCTCAAATGGCGCCAAGTACATCTAGGGCGCCCATAGCGTTTACTTTACAAGACATGGCGGCAGTCATGGATAATACACTGTCAGCGGTATTAGCCAGACTACCTGAACTTAGAGGTAAGCGAGATAGCTCTGGGGTGAGACAAAATGCAGAGCATACTGACGCTTTAAGAACCATGTCTGATACTGCCTCACAATATGCAGAAGCTGAGGAAAGAGAGCTTCAGTCAGTGGGTGATGTTAATGACTCAGGAAAGATACCTGATTCTAATATTTCTACATTTAAATTTAAGCTTGAACACCTCCGCGTGTTGCTTAGGGAGGTTTTAGCTGCTCTGAATGACTGTGATACCATTGCAGTGCCAGAGAAATTGTGTAGACTGGATAAATACTTTGTACTGATGTTTTTCCAAATACCTAAAAGGTTTACAGAAATTATTAATAAGGAATGGGATAGACCAGGTGTGCCGTTCTCTTCCCCTCCTATTTTTAGAAAAATGTTTCCAATAGACGCCACCACATGGGAGTTATGGCAGACAGTCCCTAAGGTGGAGGGAGCAGTTTCTACTCTAGTAAAGCGTACTACTATCCCTGTCGAGGACAGTTGTGCTTTTTTTTTAGATCCAATGGATAAAAAATTAGAGGTTACCTTAAGAAAATATTTATTCAACAAGGTTTTATCCTACAGCCCCTTGCATGCATTGCCCCTGTCACTGCTGCTGCGGCGTACTGGTTTGAGTCTCTGGAAGAGGCTTTACAGGTAGCGACTCCATTGGATGACATACTTGGCAAACTTAGAGCACTTAAGCTAGCCAATTCTTTTATTCTGATGCCATTCTTCATTTGACTAAACTAACGGCTAAGAATTCTGGTTTTGCTATACAGGCGCGCAGAGCGCTATGGCTTAGATCATGGTCATCTAACGTGACTTCAAAATCTAAGCTACTTAACATTACCTTCAAGGGGCAGACCCTATTCGGGCCTGGTTGAAGGAGATTATTGCTGATATCACTGGAGGAAAAGGTCATGCCCTTCCTCAGGACAGGTCCAAATCTAGGGTCAAACAGTCTAATTTTCGTGCCTTTCAAAACTTCAAGGCAGGTGCGGCATCAACTTCCTCTAATAATAAACAAGAGGGAACTTTTGCTCAATCCAAGACGGTCTGGAGACCAAACCTGACATGGAACAAAGGTAAGCAGGTAAAAAAGCCTGCTGCTGCCTCTAAGACAGCATGAAGGAACGGCCCCCTATCCGGGAACGGATCTAGTAGGGGGCAGACTTTCACTCTTTGCCCAGGCGTGGGCAAGAGATGTTCAGGATCCCTGGGCGTTGGAAATTATATCCCAGGGATATCTTCTGGACTTCAAAGCTTCCCCCCCAAAAGGGAGATTTCACCTTTCACAATTATCTGCACACCAGATAAAGAGAGAGGCATTCTTACACTGTGTACGAGTCCTCCTAGTTATGGGAGTGATCCATCCAGTTCCAAAGGAGGAACAGGGACAGGGTTTTTACTCAAATCTGTTTGTGGTTCCCAAAAAAGAGGGAACCTTCAGACCAATTTTGGATCTAAAGATCTTAAACAAATTCCTCAAAGTTCCGTCGTTCAAGATGGAAACTATTCGTACCATCCTACCACTGATCCAGGAGGGTCAATATATGACTACAGTGGATCTAAAGGATGCTTATCTTCACATTCCGATACACAAAGATCATCATCGGTTTCTCAGGTTTGCCTTTTAAGACAGGCATTACCAGTTGTAGCTCTTCCCTTGGGATTAGCTACAGCCCCAAGAATCTTTACAAAGGTTCTAGGGTCACTTATGGCGGTCCTAAGGCCGCGGGGCATAGCAGTAGCCCCTTATTTAGACGACATCCTGATACAGGCGTCAAACTTCCAAATTGCCAAGTCTCATACGGACGTAGTAATGGCATTTCTGTGTTCGCATGGGTGGAAAGTGAAAGAGGAAAAGAGTTCTCTATCCCCACTCACAAGAGTTTCCTTTCTAGGGACTCTGATAGATTCTGTAGAAATGAAAATTCACCTGACGGAGTCCAGGTTATCAAAGCTTCTAAATTCCTGCCGGGTTCTTCATTCCATTCCGCGCCCTTCGGTGGTTCAATGTATGGAAGTAATCGGCTTAATGGTAGCGGCAATGGACATAGTGCCGTTTGCACGCTTACATCTCAGACCGCTGCAACTATGCATGCTCAGTCAGTGGAGCGGGGATTACACAGATTTGTCCCCTCAACTGAATCTAGACCAAGAGACCAGGGATTCTCTTCTCTGGTGGCTATCTCGGGTCCATCTGTCCAAAGGTATGACCTTTCGCAGGCCAGATTGGACAATTGTTACGTTAGATGCCAGCCTTCTAGGTTGGGGTGCTGTCTGGAACTCCCTGAAGGCTCAGGGATCGTGGACTCAGGAGGAGTCTCTCCTTCCATTAAATATTCTGGAACTAAGAGAGATATTCAAGGCTCTTCAGGCTTGGCCTCAGTTAGCAACTCTGAGGTACATCAGATTTCAGTCGGACAACATCACGACTGTAGCTTACATCAACCATCAAGGGGGAACGAGAAGTTCCCTAGAGATGTTAGAAGTTTTAAAAAATAATTCGCTGGGCAGAGATTCACTCTTGCCACCTATCAGCTATCCATATCCCAGGTGTAGAGCACTGGGAGGCGGATTTTCTAAGTCGTCAGACTTTTCATCCGGGAGAGTGGGAACTTTATCCGGAGGCATTTGCACAACTGATTCATCGTTGGGGCAAACCAGAACTGGATCTCATGGCGTCTCGCCAGAACGCCAAGCTTCCGTGTTACGGATCCAGGTCCAGGGATCCCAAGGCGACACTGATAGATGCTCTAGCAGCGCCCTGGTCTTTCAACCTGGCTTATGTGTTTCCACCGTTTCCTCTGCTCCCTCGACTGATTGCCAAGATCAAGCAGGAGAGAGCATCAGTGATTCTGATAGCAGCTGCGTGGCCACGCAGGACCTGGTATGCAGATCTAGTGGACATGTCATCCTTTCCACCATGGTCTCTGCCTCTGAAACAGGACCTTCTACTTCAGGGTCCTTTCAACCATCCAAATCTAATTTCTCTGAGGCTGACTGCCTGGAGATTGAACGCTTGATTTTATCAAAGCGTGGCTTCTCCGAGTCAGTTATTGATACCTTAAGACAGGCACGAAAGCCTGTCACCAGGAAAATTTACCATAAGGTATGGCGTAGATATCTTTATTGGTGTGAATCCAAGGGTTACTCATGGAGTAAGGTCAGGATTGCTAGGATATTATCTTTTCTCCAAGAAGGTTTGGAAAAAGGATTGTCAGCTAGTTAAGCGTCTGGCAGATGTTCCAGACGTTCAGACATTTTGTCAGGCTTTAGTTAGAATCAAGCCTGTGTTTAAAGTAAACCTGTTGCTCCACCATGGAGCTTAAACTTGGTTCTTAAGGTTCTTCAAGGAGTTCTGTTTGAACCTCTTCATTCCATAGATATCAAGCTTTTATCTTGGAAAGTTCTTTTTTTGGTAGCTATTTCCTCGGCTCGTAGAGTCTCTGAGCTATCTGCCTTACAATGTGATTCTCCTTAACTTATTTTTCATACGGATAATGTAGTCCTGCGTACCAAACCTGGGTTCTTACCTAAGGTGGTATCTAACAAGAATATCAATCAAGAGATTGTTGTTCCATCCTTGTGTTACACAATTTGGACGTGGTCCGTGCTTTAAAGTTTTACTTACAAGCTACTAAAGATTTTCGTCAAACATCTGCTTTGTTTGTTGTCTACTCTGGACAGATGAGGGGTCAAAAGGCTTCGGCAACCTCTTTTTCTTTTTGACTAAGAAGCTTAATCCGCTTAGCCTATGAGACTGCTGGACAGCAACCTCCTGAAAGGATTACAGCTCATTCCACTAGAGCTGTGGCTTCCACTTGGGCCTTTAAAAATGAGGCTTCTTTTGATCAGATTTGCAAGGCGACGACTTGGTCTTCGCTTCATATTTTTTCAAAATTTTACAAATTTGATACTTTTGCTTCTTCGGAGGCTATATTTGGGAGAAAGGTTTTACGGGCAGTGGTTCCTTCCATTTAAGTTCCTGCCTTGTCCCTCCCTTCACCCGTGTACTTTAGCTTTGGTATTGGTATCCCACAAGTAATGGATGATCCGTGGACTGGATACACCTTACAAGAGAAAACACAATTTATGCTTACCTGATAAATTTATTTCTCTTGTGGTGTATCCAATCCACGGCCCGCCCTGTCATTTTAAGGCAGGTAATTTTTAAATTTAAACTACAGTAACCACTGCACCCTATGGTTCCTCCTTTCTCGGCTTGTTTTCGGTCGAATGACTGGCTATGACAGTTAGGGGAGGAGCTATATTACAGCTCTGCTGTGGGTGTCCTCTTGCAACTTCCTGTTGGGAATGAGAATATCCCACAAGTAATGGATGATCCGTGGACTGGATACACCACAAGAGAAATAAATTTATCAGGTAAGCATAAATTGTGTTGTCATTTTAAACAACTTTCCAATTTACTTCTACTTTCTAATTTGCTTCATTTTCTTGTTTTCCTTTGTTGAAAAGCATACCTAGCTAGGCTCAGGAGCTACCTGCTGATTGGTGGCTGCACATATATGCCTCCCATCATTGGCTTACCAATGTGTTCAGCTAGTTCCCAGTAGTGCATTGTTGCTCCTTCAGTAAGAGGTATCAGGATAATGAATCAAAGTTGATCAAAGAATTAATTTGGAAAGTTGTTTAAAAAAATATGCTGTGCCCCTTTAAGAAAATACCCACCACACGTTTCTTTTCTAAATACAATATTCACTACTTGCCACATTTTCCTACATAGAACATCGGGTGCCCAGTTTCTTCAACTTTCCCCAGTGACCCTTTGGAATTCTGAAAAAATATATGAGCCATAGATAGCATCTGTATTATCTTTTATTGTGACACCATCTAATTAATGCTGAAAACCTTTACTTCCAGCACTGACCACATACAATCCTATGGCTCTTGCCCTGAATGACCTGTTCAAGCAGCAGCTTTACCTAATTCGAAGCTTTGTGGATATGACCAGGCAGCTACACCACACCACTGTGGCAAATCTGGAAAGGGAGGTTTACCACTACACAACATTAGATGAGACTAAAGAGGTAAACCACTTACAGTGCGTTATATTTCTGTAACAAGGCAATAATCGCCTGCATTTTAGACTTGCAAAAGAACAAGAAATATTTCTATATTTGTTGCATTTGTCCAAAAACGGTAACTGAGCAGTCCTTGAACAAAAATGAACAAACAAATGCATGTGTGAAAAAATGGAGTTGGTTGTGCGGTAAAAACTGTTACTTTGACGGCGGGAAAGGGCTTTTCTGCAGTTTGAACGTACACTATTCGATCAGGGATTTAGCAATGTCCTTGTCAAGTGGTTTGATTCTAGTGTTAGCCAATATGTATGTAGCTTTCACTTTTGTTTTTGGCCAGTCCTGATCTTATAGAAAACAAAAAAATGTACTACTGCTGTTTTGTAGCACTAGCGCAAACTACTGGGACATGAAACCCAACTTTTTTTCTTTCATGATTCAGAGAATACAATTGTATGTCCCTTTATCATTTATTTAAAGGGACAGTCTACTTGAAATTTGTTATTGTTTAAAAAGATAGATAATCCCTTTATTATCCATTCCCCAGTTTTGCATAACCAACACTATTATTTAAATACTTTCTTTTACAAAGATATGACGAGTCCACGGATTTCATCCTTACTTGTGGGATATTAACCTCCTGCTAACAGGAAGTGGCAAAGAGCACCACAGCACAGCTGTATATATAGCCCCTCCCCTTCCCCTCCACCCCAAGTCATTCTCTTTGCCTGTGTTATACTAGGAAGATATGGTAAAGTGAGGTGTTTTAGATATGGTAAAGTGAGGTGTTTTAGTTTCTTCAATCAAGAAGTTTTTTATTTTAAATGGTACCGTTGCGTACTATTTTTCTCAGGGGGATATGGAAGAAGATTTCTGCCCTGAGGTTTGATGATCTTAGCATTTGTAACTAAGATCCACGCTGGTTCCCACATGACTTCTGAAGGTAACCATGAGACATCTTCAGTGTGGAGACCGGTTTCATGCTACAAGCAGCATTAAGATATGTGCAGCCTTTTTTTCTGAGGAGACTTGGTGTATCAGAACTGGCTGACATTATTTCCCTGTATGGGAATGGGGTAAGCAGTAAAACCTATTTTAATAAGAGGGGTGTTACTGGAGTCGCTATTTTATATTTATCATTAGTTGATATTTGGGCATTATGTGACATGGGTGACAATATAAAAAACGATGTTTTATGTTTTTTATTTTTGGCACTTAAAACTTATTGGTTTTATGCTTGAGGGTTATATTGTGTGTGTATTTTTACTTTAGTGCAAAACTGCATTTCCATGCGGTGTTGTTTGGGCCTACTCTGACTTTTGACCTTAAGGGGCAGAGCCTATTTTGGCATAATTTCTTCAGGCTTAGCAGCAGCAAACAGTATCTCGGTGGCTCCTGGACTGTGTAGCTGGTCTGAAGGGTTGGAAACTTGATTCGAAGTACCCTGTGGGCAGGTAGGCACCACAGCATTGCTGTGGCGAGGTGCAGAGTGTATTTTTATCTATCTTTTGATTACATGTTGATATAAGTACTTCTAAAGCCTTATTTCTGCCCTTGCTTCCGGGTGCAGTAATTTTTGGATTAACCAACGATATTAAGTTAAATTTGGGAATAATTTAAAGTTTTTTGTGCATTTTGGAAAAATTGTTCACTTTTTCTTTTCTTAAAGGCACAGTACACGTTTTTTCTAATGTTTATTTTATGCTATAAATACGTGTTTAAACGACTTTTGTGGTATTACTAGTCTGTTCAACATGTCTGACATTGAGGTTTCTCATTGTTCTATGTGTTTAGAAGCTATTGTGTAACTTTTGTACTGAAAGGGCTTTACAATGTAAAAAGCATATTTTAAATAAAGTAAGTGTGCCTAAGGATGATTCTCAGTCTGAAGAGAATCAGGATATGCCATCCAATTCTCCCCAAGTGTCACAACCTTTTATACCCACACAAGCGACGCCTAGTACTTCTAGTGCGTCTAATTCCTTTACTCTGCAGGAGATGGCTGCAGTTATGTCAACTATACTTACAGAGGTATTGTCTAAATTACCAGTGTTGCAGGGTAAACGCAGTAGGTCAGGTATTAATGTAAATACTGAATCCTCTGATGCTTTACTAGCGATTTCCGATGTTCCCTCACAGTGCTCTGAGTTGGGGATCAGGGAATTACTGTCTGAGGGTGAAATTTCTGATTCAGGGAATGTTTTGCCTCAGACAGATTTGGATGCTATGTCATTTAAATTTAAGCTTGAACACCTCCGCCTGTTGCTTAGGGAGGTTTTAGCGACTCTGGATGATTGTGATCCTATTGTGATTCTATTGTGATTCCTCCAGAGAAATTGTGTAAAATGGATACATATTTGGAAGTTCCTACTTACACTGATGTTTTTCTGGTTCCTAAGAGAATTTCGGAAATTATTAGTAAGGAATGGGATACACCAGGTGTACCGTTTTCTCCCTCTCCTAATTTTAAGAAAATGTTTCCTATATCAGATACCATTCGGTACTCATGGCAAACGGTCCCTAAGGTAGAGGGAGCTATATCTTCCCTAGCTAAGCGTACTACTATACCCATTGAGGATAGTTGTGCTTTTAAGGATCCTATGGATAAGAAATTAGAGGGTCTACTAAAGAAATTATTTGTTAATCAGGAATTTATTTTACAACCTACGGCTTGCATTGTTCCAGTAACTACTGCAGCAGCTTTTTGGTTTGAGGCTCTAGAAGAGTCTCTTAAGGTTGAGACTCCATTAGATAACATTCTAGATAGAATTAAGGTTCTTAAGCTAGCTAATTCTATTATTACTGATGCCGCTTTTCAAATTGCTAAATTATCGGCAAAAAATGCAGGATTTGCTATTTTAGCACGTAGAGCATTGTGGCTCAAATCTTGGTCTGCTGCTGTGTCATCAAAACATAAGCTTTTAGCTATTCCCTTTAAAGGTAAGACCCTTTTTGGGCCAGAATTGAAGGAGATAATTTCTGATATTACAGGAGGTAAGGGCCATGCCCTACCTCAGGACAGGTCGGTTTAAATGAGGGGTAAACAGAATAATTTTTGTTTCTTTCGGAACTTTAAAGGAGGACCCCCCACTTCTTCTTCTTCTTCTACAAAGCAGCATGAAGGGGTGGCCCCCGAACCGGGACCGGATCTAGTAGGGGGCAGACGTTCTTTCTTTGCTCAGGCTTGGGCAAGAGATGTTCAGGATTCCTGGGCACTAGAAATAGTGACCCACGGTTATCAATTGGAATTCAAGGATTTTCCCCCAAGAGGGAGATTTCATCTTTCAAAATTATCTGCAAACCAGATAAAGAGAGAGGCATTCTTACGCTGTGTTAAAGACCTTTTTACTATGGGAGTAATCTGTCCTGTTCCAAAATTGGAACAGGGCTTTTACTCAAACCTGTGTGTGGTCCTTCAGACCCATTTTGGACCTCAAGTGTCTAAACAAATTTCTAAGAGTTCCATCATTCAAGATGGAGACAATTCGAACGATTTTGCCAATGATCCAGGAGGGTCAATATATGACTACCGTGGATTTGATGGATGCTTACCTTCATATTCCAATCCACAAAGATCATCATCGGTTTCTAAGGTTTGCCTTCTTGGACAAACATTATCAGTTCGTGGCTCTTCCTTTCGGGTTGGCCACAGTACCCAGAATCTTCAAAAAGGTTCTAGGGTCTCTTTTGGCGGTTCTCAGACCGCGAGGGATAGCGGTGGCACCTTATCTGGACGATATTCTGATTCAGGCGTCAACATATCATCTGACGAAATCTCACACGAAATCTCACACGGTGTTGTCTTTTCTGAGAACTCACGGCTGGAAGGTGAACATAGAGAAGAGTTCACTTGTTCTACAGACAAGGGTTCCTTTCTTGGGAACTCTGATAGACTCGGTAGCCATGAAAGTATTTCTGACGGAGGTCAGAAAATCAAAGATTTTGAATGCTTGCCGAGCACTTCTGTCCATTACTCGGCCATCAGTGGCTCAGTGTATGGAGGTAATCGGATTAATGGTAGCGGCAATGGACATCGTTCTGTTTGCTCGCTTTCATCTCAGACCACTGCAACTGTGCATGCTCTGTCAGTGGAATGGGGATTATGCAGATTTATCTCCAAAGATATTTCTGGATCAAGAGACCAGAAACTCTCTTCTTTGGTGGTTGTCGCCAGATCATCTGTCCCAGGGAACTTGTTTCCGCAGACCCTCGTGGGTGATAGTGACAACAGATGCCAACCTTCTGGGCTGGGGTGCAGTTTGGAACTCTCTGAAGGCTTAGGGTGTTTGGACTCAGGTGGAGTCTCTACTTCCAATCAATATTGTGGAACTGAGAGCAATATTCAATGCGCTTCAGGTGTGGCCTCAGTTGGCTTCGGCCAAATTCATCAGATTCCAGTCGGACAACATAACGACTGTGGCATATGTCAATCATCAGGGGGGGAACAAGGAGTTCCTTAGCGATGATAGAAGTATCCAAGATAACCAGTTGGGCAGAGGCCCACTCTTGTCATCTGTCTGGGATCTACATCCCAGGGGTAGTGAACTGGGAAGCAGATTTTCTAAGTCGACAGACTTTTCATCCGGGGGAGTGAGAACTTCACTCGGAGGTATTTGCCTCATTGATTCTCAGATGGGGCAGACCGGAATTAGATTTGATGGCATCTCGTCAGAATGCCAAGCTTCCAAGATACGGATCCCGGTCAAGGGATCCTCAGGCCGAACTGATAGATGCCTTGGCAGTACCTTGGTTGTTCAGCCTAGCTTATGTGTTTCCGCCGTTTCCTCTCCTCCCACGTGTGATTGCTCGAATCAAACAGGAGAGAGCTTCAGTGATCCTGATAGCGCCTGCGTGGCCATGCAGGACTTGGTATGCGGATCTAGTGGACATGTCCTCTCTGCCACCGTGGAAACTTCCGTTGAGACAGGACCTTCTCATTCAAGGTCCTTTCCAACATCCAAATCTAATTTCTCTGCAACTGACTGCGTGGAGATTGAACGCTTGATTTTATCGAAGCGAGGATTCTCTGATTCAGTTATCAATACTTTGATACAGGCTAGAAAGCCTGTCACTAGAAAGATCTATCATAAGATATGGCGTAAATATCTTTATTGGTGTGAATCCAAGGGTTAGTCATGGAGTAAAGTTAGGATTCCTAGGATTTTGTCTTTTCTCCAAGAAGGATTGGAGAAAGGGTTATCAGCAAGTTCCTTAAAGGGACAAATTTCAGCTTTGTCAATTCTGTTTCACAAACGTTTGGCAAATGTATCAGATGTTCAGTCTTTCTCTTGTAAAGGTGTATCCAGTGCACGGGTTCATCCATTACTTGTGGGATATTCTCCTTCCCAACAGGAAGCTGCAAGAGGACACGCACAGCAGAGCTGTCTATATAGCTCCTCCCCTAACTGCCACCCCCAGTCATTCTCTTGCAGCTCTCGACAAGAAAGGAAGTATCAAGAGAGATGTGGTGACTTAGTGTAGTTTTTACCTTCAATCAAAAGTTTGTTATTTTTAAACGGTACCGGCGTTGTACTGTTTTACTCTCAGGCAGAAATTAGAATAAGAATTCTGCCTGGAGGTTTGATGATCTTAGCGGTTTGTAACTAAGGTCCATTGCTGTTCTCACACATAACTGAAGAGTATGGAAAGAAAACTTCAGTTGGGGGGACGGTCTGCAGATTGCCTGCTTTGAGGTATGTTCAGTATATTTTTTTCTAGAGAGATGATAAGGTCTAGAAAATGCTGACAGTGCCTGGTATATTTAAAGGGACATTATACACTCATTTTTTCTTTGCATAAATGTTTTGTAGATGATCTATTTATATAGCCCATAAAGTTTTTTTTTTAAATAAATATATAGTTTTGCTTATTTTTAAATAACATTGCTCTGATTTTCAGACTCCTAACCAATCCCCAAAGTTTTATGTGAATACTGTCAGCTACCTTCTCCAGGTTGCTCCTGTTTGTGTAAAGGGTCTTTTCATATGCAAAAGAAGGGGGAGGGGAGGAGTGTCTTATTTGCCACTTGCAGTGGGCTTTCCAACTACCTTTTCAACAGAGCCAAACTGACAGCTTCTAAGTAAGTTTTTAAGCAATTTTATACTGGATTTTTATATCAGTATCTGTGCATCTTATTCTTTATAGTAGTGTCTATTACATGCAGTCAGGGCCGCCATCAGGGGGTGACAGGGGTGACTCCTGTCAGGGGCCCAATGGGCTAGGGGGGCCCCATGAGGCAAGAACTAAAAAAAAAAAAAAAAAAATTTTTTTTTTTTTATTTTGGCAGCCACCAGTGGGTACTACAGCAGAGTACTAATTGAGCATGGGAAATGTTATTACAAGGAGTAAAGTATTAGCATTTGAGAGGATTTCTGAGTGTGCACTAAACCGCTATGCACAGTGTGAGACAGACTTGGCACTTTGTTTGTAGAGTGTGTGCCTGAGTCAGAACGGCTGATCACTTTCATTTGCAGAGGAGGTAGGAATTACTTAGCAAATGTTTTTTATTTCTTTGTGCAATTTAAGATTGTAACTTTAGTGTGGTAGTAGTTGTATGGTGGGGCCAGGGGTCCATAAAAACACATTTTTTTAGCAGCAGTGTATTTATGATTATTTGACAATGCTGTAGAAATTCTATTTTTAAAACCATGCAGAAATGTTTCCTCCTCAATACACAAATTATATATATTACATTCCAGTTTACTGCCCCTTTATGCAAGGACTTTCCAGATACAAGGAGGCATTGTATCTAAGATTTTTACATCTGCATAACATGTTATTCTCTCAGACTTAGATTGCTCAGTGTTGGAAATGAGACAGGTTAACTTAAAATGTTCAGTTTACTCTACAGCTGACTTAATTTTGAAATGCATACCAACAAGCTTAAATCCTGCATTTAACCAGATCTAATTGTATGAGTACCACAGCTTATGGTTCCACCAAGACCATATAGAGTACAGCATTTTCAAAATCCACAAGTACAGCTGACATATGGGAACATTTGTACGCTATATTTGAAGTGGTGCTCTTGGTTGGGGAAAATATGAAACAAACATATGTCAACCTTTTAAAGTAATTTTCTTCATCTAGCCATCTACCCAGATCATTATTGTACAATTTTGAATTCACAGAATTATTTTTGATTGCACATTTACAAATATGATTCTTTAAAAAGTGATCTCTTAATTTCTGCATTTTTTTATCATGCATGTCACACACTGTTGATTTAGGGGATGCAAGGTGCATAAATGTTTCCTCCTGTGAGTGTTTCTGTGGGTGTCTGTGTTTATGTCTTTGTGCTTTGGTTTGTGTCTCTATGAGTGTGTTTGTATTTTTTTTCTGTTGGTATCTCTGTGAGTGTGGGTGTGTATGTATTTGTGCATTTTCTGTGGATGTCTGTGAGGGTGTGTGCATATGTCTTTGAGCTTTTTCTATGGGTGTCTCTGTGAGGGTGGGCGTGTGTTTGTCTTTGTGTATTTTCTCTGGATGCCTCTGTGAGGGTGGGTGTGTATGTCTGTGTTTTCTGTGGGTGTCTCTGTGTGTGTGTATGTCTTTGTGTGTTTTCTGAGGCTGTCTCTGTCGGTATTTCCTTGGGTGTATGTGCAAGTTTGAGTTTGTGTGTGTGTCCATTGTCTGTTCTTTTTTAGGACATTTTGACCTTACTACTGATTATTCACATCTTTCTACAGACTTTGAGACTAATGAGACCTTTCCGGAAGTCACCAATCTACCATTTAACCTTTAAATTATTGTTTAGGCAGTTCAGGGCCCTTCCTTTCAGCCACTGCATGCTGTTGTCATCATTTAGTTGGCATCTTCCTTTACAAAAAGATAATCAGAACTCCATATTTTGTTTTCTAAATCTCCTTTTTTTTTACAAAACTGTAGTTTACCTCATTACTTGTCAGGTCAATGTAAACAAGTGCTAAGTGTCTGTTTGGATCTCTGTGTCTGAGTTTCTTTGCGTGTTTGCTAGAGTGTCTATATGTGAATCCTTATGTGTGAGTGTGTGTGTATGTTTCAGTGTATGTTACTACCTTTACAACATTTCCAAGTTTAAATAGACACTTAAGAATAAAGTGCATATACGTTTTAGTCACTTGGTCAAAAATTGCACATGTTAAAGGGGGGGGGGGGGCCCTGATCAATGGTTAAGTCAGGGGCCCCAAAATTTCTAGTGGCGGCCCTGCATGCAGTTATATGAAAATGAGTGTATACGGTCCATTTAAGGTAAGCCTGATACAGTGATTTAACAACAACTGGGATCATGCTTGCAAAAAGGGATAATATTCATGTTAATACCTATATTACTTAGTGTAAAAATGTTTGCATGATTTATAAATAAAAACGTTTTTTCTCTGAGGGTGATAAATCTTTATTTGGGGCCTAGTTTCCACATGGCTTGTTAGATTACTCCTAGGAGTACTTTTTTAAGGCCCTCTGACATCCAGCTTCCCTGAAGGAGTCCTCTGGCTTATAGGACCTCTATAGAGGGTTTTGTTCCTGCAAAAATCGTTTTTTAAGGGCAGGTAGGAGCCACAGCACAGCTGTGGCAGTGTGTTTGACTGTTAACAGGTTTAATGTTTTTCTAATTCGTTTTTGGGCCTGAGGGGTTAATCATCCATTTGCAAGTGGGTGCAATGCTGCTTTAGTCCCTTATACACACTGTAAAAATTTCGTAGTGTTTACTACTTTTTTTCACTGTTTTGCAGTTTATGTGGTAGTTTTTTTCTCTGAAAGGCACAGTACCGTTTTTTTATTATTGCTTTTTTCACATTTATTAAAGTGTTTTCCAAGCTTGCTGGTTTCATTACTAGTCTGTTAAACATGTCTGACATAGAGGAAACTCCTTGTTCATTATGTTTAGAAGCCATTGTGGAACCCCCTCTTAGAATGTGTACCAAATGCACTGACCTTTTTATAAGCTATAAAGATCATATTATGGCTTTTAAAGATTTATCACCTGAGGGTTCTGAGACTGACAAAAGGGAGGTTATGCCATCTAGCTCTCCCCACCTGTTAGAACCTATAACTCCCACTCAAGGGACGCCAAGTACACCTAGCGCGTCCAATGCGTTTACTTTACAAGATATATGGCGGCAGTTATGAATCATACCCTCACAGTGGTATTGTCCAAACTGCCAGGGTTACAAGGAAAGCGAGACAGCTCTGGGGCTAGAACAAATACAGTGCTCTCTGACGCTTTAGTAGCTATGTCTGATATACCCTCACAATGTGCAGAAGTTGAAGCAGGAGAGCTTCTATCTGTGGGTGACTTCTCTGATTCAAGGAAGGCGTTACTTCAGTCAGAGAAATTGTGTAAAATGGACAAATACTTTGCAGTGCCTGTTTACACTGATGTTTTTCCAATCCCTAAGAGGTTTTCAGAAATTATTACTAAGGAATGGGATAGACCAGGGGTGCCGTTCTCTCCCCCTCCTGCTTTTAAGAAAATGTTTCCTATAGATGCCGCTACACGGGACTTGTGGCAGACGGTCCCTAAGGTGGAGGGAGCAGTCTCTACCCTAGCTAAGCGTACAACTATTCCTGTCAAGGACAGTTGTGCTTTCCTAGATCCTATGGCTAAGAAATTAGAGGGTTTCCTTAAGAAAATCTTTATACAACAAGGTTTTATTCTCCAGCCTCTTGCATGCATTGCCCCAGTCACTGCTGCAGCGGCTTTCTGGTTCGAGTCTCTGGAGGAGGCTTTACAGGTAGAGACCCCGTTGGATGATATCCTTGACAGGCTTAAAGCTCTTAAGTTAGCCAATTCATTTATTTCTGATGCCGTTTTTCATTTAACCAAGCTAACGGCTAGAAATTCAGGTTTTGCCATTCAGGCACGTAGGGCGCTATGGCTTAAAGGGCCATTATACACTCATTTTTTCTTTGCATAAATGTTTTGTAGATGATCTATTTATATAGCCCATAAAGTTTTTTTTTTTTAAATAAATGTATAGTTTTGCTTATTTTTAAATAACATTGCTCTGATTTTCAGACTCCTAACCAAGCCCCAAAGTTTTATGTGAATACTGTCAGCTACCTTCTCCAGCTTGCTCCTGTTTGTTTAAAGGGTCTTTTCATATGCAAAAGAATGGGGAGGGTCTTATTTGCCACTTGCAGTGGGCTTTCCAGCTACCTTTTCAACAGAGCCAAACTGACAGCTTCTAAGTAAGTTTTTAAACAATTTTATACTGGATTTTTATATCCGTATATGTACATCTTATTCTTTATAGTAGTGTCTATTACATGCAGTTATATGAAAATGAGTGTATACTGTCCCTTTAAATCCTGGTCAGCTGATGTCACTTCAAAGTCTCAACTTCTCAATATCCCCTTCAAAGGGCAGACCCTATTTGGGCCTGGACTGAAGGAGATCATTTCTGATATTACTGGAGGAAAAGGCCACGCCCTTCCCCAGGATAGGTCCAACAAGTTAAGGACCAAACAGACTAATTTTCGTTCCTTTCGAAACTTCAAGAGTGGCGCAGCTTCATCTTCCTCTTCTACAAAACAAGAGGGAAATTTTGCCCAGTCCAAGCCAGTCTGGAGACCTAACCAGGCTTGGAACAAGGGGAAACAGGCCAAAAAGTCTGCTGCTGCCTCTAAGACAGCATGAAGGAGTAGCCCCCGATCCGGGACCAGATCTAGTGGGGGGCAGACTTTCTCTCTTTGCCCAGGCTTGGGCAAGAGACGTCCAGGATCCCTGGGCTCTGGAGTTTGTTTCCCAGGGATATCTTCTGGATTTCAAAGCTTCATCTCCAAAGGGGAGATTTCATCTCTCACAATTATCTGCAAACCAGATAAAGAGAGATGCATTCTTACATTGCGTTCAAGACCTACTAGTTATGGGAGGGATCCACCCAGTTCCAAAGGAGGAACAGGGGCAGGGCTTCTATTCAAATCTGTTTATAGTTCCCAAGAAAGAGGGAACTTTCAGACCAATCTTGGATCTCAAGATCCTAAACAAATTTCTCAGGGTCCCATCCTTCAAGATGGAGACTATTTGAACCATCCTACCTATGATCCAGGAGGGTCAATATATGACTACCGTGGATTTAAAGGATGCTTATCTACATATTCCGATACACAGGGATCATCATCAGTTTCTCAGGTTCGCCTTCCTAGACAGGCATTTCCAGTTTGTGGCTCTTCCCTTCAGGTTAGCCACGGCACCAAGAATCTTTACGAAGGTTCTAGGGTCCCTTCTGGCGGTTCTAAGACCGCAGGGTATAGCAGTAGCCCCTTACCTAGACGATATCCTGATACAGGCGTCAACTTTTCAAATCGCCATGTCCCATACGGACATTGTTCTGGAATTCCTAAGGTCTCACGGGTGGAAGGTGAACGAAGGAAAGAGTTTTCTCCAACATTGGTGTGTCCGGTCCACGGCGTCATCCATAACTTGTGGGAATATTCTCTTCCCCAACAGGAAATGGCAAAGAGCACAGCAAAAGCTGTCCATATAGTCCTTCCTAGGCTCCGCCCACCCCAGTCATTCTCTTTGCCGCTGAACAAGCAGCATCTCCACGGAGATGGTGAAGAGTATGTGGTGTTTAGTTGTAGTTTTTTATTCTACTATCAAGAGTTTGTTATTTTAAAATAGTGCTGGTATGTACTATTTACTCTGAAACAGAAAAGGATGAAGAGTTCTGTTTGTGAGAGGAGTATGATTTTAGCAGCAGTAACTAAAATCGTTTGCTGTTTCCACATAGGACTGTTGAGATGAGATAACTTCAGTTGGGGGAAACAGTTGGCAGGCTTTTCTGCTTAAGGTATGACTAGCCATATTTCTAACAAGACTGTGTAATGCTGGAAGGCTGTCATTTTCCCCTCATGGGGACCGGTAAGCCATTTTCTTAGTCTCAAACAGAATAAAGGGCTTAATATGGGCTATAAAACTGGTAGACACTTTTATGGGCTAGATCGATTGCTTTATTTGGGCATTTTATACAGCTTGATGTTGAAATTCACACTTTATAACTTTGGGGAACGTTTTTTACGTCAGGCACTGGTTTAGACATCTTCCCAGTCAGGAAGGGCCTTCTCTGTAGTAGGCAGAGCCTCATTTTCGCGCCATTACTGCGCAGTTACTTTTGAGAGCAGTACATGCAGCTGCATGTGTGTGGGTCTGGAAGTAGTTGAAAAGGTTCCTAGAAGGCTTCATTTGGTATCGTATACCCCCCTGGGTTTGGTAAAGTCGCAGCAAAGGCTGGAGCTGGGACTGTAGAGGAGTTAACACTGTAAACGGCTCCGGTTTCCTCATTTTAAGGGTTAATTCCTTCATAGTTTTTCACATATTCAGTAAAAAAGTGTGCCCTGTTTAAAATTTAAAGAGACAGTAACGGTTTTGTTTTAAAACGGTTTTTGTACTTTATTGACAAGTTTAAGCCTGTTTAACATGTCTGTGCCTTCAGATAGACTATGTTCTGTATGTATGAAAGCCAATGTGTCTCCCCCTTCAAATATGTGTGATAATTGTGCCATAGCGTCCAAACAAAGTAAGGACAGTACTGCCACAGATAGTAAAGTTGCCCAAGATGATTCATCAGATGAAGGGAGTAGACATAGTTCTACATCATCTCCTTCTGTGTCTACACCAGTTTTGCCCACGCAGGAGACCCCTAGTACTTCTAGCGCGCCAATGCTTGTTACTATGCAACAATTGACGGCAGTAATGGATAACTCCATAGCAAATATTTTATCCAAAATGCCTGCATTTCAGAGAAAGCGCGATTGCTCTGTTTTAAACACTGTAGAGCAGGAAGGCGCTGATGATAATTGCTCTGTCATACCCTCACACCAATTTGAAGTGGCCATGAGGGAGGTTTTGTCAGATGGGGAAATTTCTGATTCAGGTTGAATTTCTCAACAGGCAGAACCTGATGTTGTGACATTTAAATTTAAATTAGAGCATCTCCGCGCACTGCTTAAGGAGGTGCTATCTACTCTGGATTGTGACAACCTGGTCATTCCAGAAAAATTGTGCAAGATGGACAAGTTCCTAGAGGTTCCGGTGCACCCCGACGCTTTTCCAATACCCAAGCGGGTGGCGGACATAGTGAATAAGGAGTGGGAAAAGCCCAGCATACCGTTTGTCCCCCCTCCTATATTTAAGAAATTATTCCTATGGTCGACCCCAGGAAGGACTTATGGCAGACAGTCCCTAAGGTCGAGGGGGCAGTTTCTACACTAGCCAAGCGCACTACTATTCCTATCGAGGATAATTGTGCTTTCAAAGATCCTATGGATAAAAAATTGGAGGGTTTGCTTAAAAAGATTTTTGTACAGCAAGGTTACCTCCTGCAACCTATTTCGTGCATTATTCCTGTCACTACAGCAGCGTGGTTCTGGTTCGAGGAACTAGAAAAGTCGCTCAGTAGAGAGACTCCGTATGAGGAGGTTATGGACAGAATTCACGCACTTAAGTTAGCTAATTCCTTTATTTTAGATGCCGCTTTGCAGTTAGCTAGATTAGCGGCGAAAAATTCAGGGTTTGCAATTGTGGCGCGCAGAGCGCTCTGGCTAAAGTCTTGGTCAGCGGATGTATTTTCCAAGACAAAATTGCTTAATATCCCTTTCAAGGGTAAAACCCTTTTTGGGCCAGAATTGAAAGAGATTATCTCAGACATCACTGGGGGTAAGGGCCATGCCCTCCCACAAGATAGGCCTTTCAAGGCCAAGAATAAGTCTAATTTTCGTTCCTTTCGCAATTTCAGGAACGGACCGGCCTCCAACTCTGCAGCCTCTAGACAAGAGGGTAATGCTTCGCAAACCAAACCAGCTTGGAAACCGATGCAAGGCTGGAACAAGGGTAAGCAGGCCAAGAAGCCTGCTGCTGCTACCAAAACAGCATGAAGGAGTAGCCCCCGATCCGGGACCGGAACTAGTAGGGGGCAGACTCTCTCTCTTCGCTCAGGCAAGAGATGTTCAGGATCCCTGGGCACTAGAAATAGTTTCTCAGGGTTATCCTCTGGAATTCAAGGAACTACCCCCAAGGGGAAGGTTCCACATGTCTCACTTATCTTCAAACCAAATAAAGAGACAGGCATTCTTACATTGTGTAGAAGACCTGTTAAAAATGGGAGTGATACACCCAGTTCCAACTGTGGAACAAGGACTGGGGTTTTACTCAAATCTGTTTGTAGTTCCCAAAAAAGAGGGAACTTTCAGACCAATTCTGGATTTAAAGATTCTAAACAAATTTCTCAGAGTGCCATCGTTCAAAATGGAAACTATTCGAACGATTTTACCTACAATGCAAGAGGGTCAATTTATGACTACCGTGGATCTAAAGGATGCGTATCTACATATTCCTATCCACAAAGATCATCATCAGTTCCTAAGGTTCGCCTTTCTGGACAAACATTACCAGTTTGTGGCTCTCCCATTCGGGCTAGCCACTGCTCCAAGGATTTTCACAAAGGTACTCGGGTCCCTTCTAGCGGTTCTAAGACCAAGGGGCATTGCAGTGGCACCTTACTTGGACGACATTCTGATACATTCGTCGTCTCTTTCAAAAGCAAAGGCTCACACAGACATCGTTCTGGCCTTTCTCAGATCTCACGGGTGGAAGGTGAACATAGAAAAAAGTTCCCTGTCTCCGTCGACAAGAGTTCCTTTCTTGGGGACAATAATAGATTCTTTAGAAATGAAGATTTTCCTGACAGATGTCAGAAAGTCAAAACTTCTAAACGCTTGTCAAGTTCTTCACTCTGTTCCACGACCTTCCATAGCTCAGTGCATGGAAGTAGTAGGGTTGATGGTTGCAGCAATGGACATAGTTCCTTTTGCGCGAATTCATCTAAGACCATTACAACTGAAACAGTGGAATGGGGACTATACAGACTTGTCTCCAGTGATTCAAGTAGATCAGAAGACCAGAGACTCACTCCGTTGGTGGCTAACCCAGGATCACCTGTCCCAGGGAATGAGCTTCCGCAGACCAGAGTGGGTCATCGTCACGACCGACGCCAGTCTAGTGGGCTGGGGCGCGGTCTGGGACCCCCTGAAAGCTCAGGGTCTATGGTCTCGGGAAGAGTCTCTTCTCCCGATAAACATTCTGGAACTGAGAGCGATATTCAATACTCTCAGGGCTTGGCCTCAACTAGCAAAGGCCAGATTCATAAGATTCCAATCAGATAACATGACGACTGTTGCTTACATCAACCATCAGGGGGGAACAAGGAGTTCCCTGGCGATGAGAGAAGTGACCAAAATCATAAAATGGGCGGAGGATCACTCCTGCCACCTATCTGCGATCCACATCCCAGGAGTGGAAAACTGGGAGGCGGATTATCTGAGTCGTCAGACATTCCATCCGGGGGAGTGGGAACTCCACCCGGAGATATTTGCCCAGTTGACCCAATTATGGGGCATTCCAGACATGGATCTGATGGCGTCTCGTCAGAACTTCAGGGTTCCTTACTACGGGTCCAGATCCAGGGATCCCAAGGCGACTCTAGTGGATGCACTAGTAGCGCCTTGGACCTTCAACCTAGCTTATGTGTTTCCACCGTTTCCTCTCATTCCCAGGCTGGTAGCCAGGATCAAACAGGAGAGGGCCTCTGTGATTTTGATAGCTCCTGCGTTGCCACGCAGGACTTGGTATGCAGACCTGGTGAATATGTCATCGGCTCCACCATGGAAGCTACCTTTGAGACAGGATCTTCTAGTACAGGGTCCATTCGAACATCCAAATCTAGTTTCTCTCCAGCTGACGGCTTGGAAGTTGAACGCTTGATTTTATCTAAGCGTGGGTTTTCAGATTCTGTGATAGATACTCTGGTACAAGCCAGAAAACCTGTAACTAGAAAAATTTACCATAAAATATGGAAAAGATATATCTGTTGGTGTGAATCCAAGGGATTCTCATGGAGTAAGATTAAAATTCCTAGGATCCTTTCCTTTCTCCAAGAAGGTTTGGATAAGGGATTATCAGCGAGTTCTCTAAAAGGACAGATTTCTGCTTTATCTGTCTTGTTACACAAACGACTGGCAGCTGTGCCAGATGTTTAAGCTTTTGTTCAGGCTTTAGTCAGGATCAAGCCTGTTTACAGACCTTTGACTCCTCCCTGGAGTCTGAATTTAGTTTTTTCAGTTCTTTAAGGGGTTCTGTTTGAACCTCTACATTCCATAGATATCAAGATGTTATCTTGGAAAGTTCTGTTTTTGGTTGCTATTTCTTCTGCTAGAAGAGTTTCTGAGTTATCTGCTCTGCAGTGTAATCCGCCCTATCTGGTGTTCTATTCAGATAAGGTTGTTTTGCGTACTAAACCTGGTTTCCTTCCAAAGGTTGTTTCCAACAAGAACATTAACCAGGAAATAGTTGTGCCTTCTTTGTGTCCGAATCCAGTTTCAAAGAAGGAACGTTTGTTACATAATTTAGATGTAGTACGTGCTTTAAAGTTCTATTTAGAAGCAACAAAGGATTTCAGACAAACGTCTTCTCTGTTTGTCGTTTATTCTGGCAAGAGGAGAGGTCAAAAAGCTACTGCTACCTCTCTTTCCTTTTGGCTGAAAAGCATCATCCGATTGGCTTACGAGACTGCCGGACGGCAGCCTCCTGAACGAATCACAGCTCACTCTATTAGGGCTGTGGCTTCCACATGGGCCTTCAAGAACGAGGCTTCTGTTGATCAGATATGTAAGGCAGCGACTTGGTCTTCCCTGCACACTTTTGCCAAATTCTACAAATTTGATACTTTTGCTTCTTCGGAGGCTATTTTTGGGAGAAAGGTTTCGCAAGCCGTGGTGCCTTCTGTTTAGGTAACCTGATTGGCTCCCTCCCTTCATCCGTGTCCTAAGGCTTTGGTATTGGTTCCCACAAGTTATGGATGACGCCGTGGACCGGACACACCAATGTTGGAGAAAACAGAATTTATGCTTACCTGATAAATTACTTTCTCCAACGGTGTGTCCGGTCCACGGCCCGCCCTGGTTTTTTAATCAGGTTTGATAAATTTCTTTCTTTAACTACAGTCACCACGGCACCCTATTTCTCCTTTTTTTCTCCTGTCCGTCGGTCGAATGACTGGGGTGGGCGGAGCCTAGGAGGGACTATATGGACAGCTTTTGCTGTGCTCTTTGCCATTTCCTGTTGGGGAAGAGAATATTCCCACAAGTTATGGATGACGCCGTGGACCGGACACACCGTTGGAGAAAGTAATTATCAGGTAAGCATAAATTCTGTTTTCTCTCACCTCTCACAAGAGTTTCCTTCCTAGGAACTCTGATAGATTCAGTAGAAATGAAGATTTATCTGACAGAGGTCAGGTTGTCAAAACTTCTAACTTCCTGCCGTGCTCTTTATTCCATTTCTCGTCCGTCAGTGGCTCAGTGTATGGAGGTAATCGGATTAATGGTAGCGGCAATGGACATAGTTCCGTTTGCCCGCCTACATCTCAGACCACTGCAACTTTGCATGCTCAATCAGTGGAATGGGGATTACGCAGATTTGTCCCCTCTACTAAATCTGGATCAAGAGACCAGGGATTCTCTTCTGTGGTGGCTATCTCGGGTCCATCTGTCCAAGGGAATGAGTTTCCGCAGGCCAGAATGGACTATAGTAACGACAGATGCCAGCCTTCTGGGCTGGGGTGCAGTCTGGAACTCCCTGAAGGCTCAGGGTTTGTGGACTCAGGAGGAGGCCCTCCTTCCGATAAACATTCTGGAACTAAGAGCGATATTCAATGCTCTTCAGGCTTGGCCTCAGCTAGCTGCGGTCAGGTTCATCAGATTTCAGTCGGACAACATCACGACTGTAGCCTATATCAACCATCAGGGGGGAACAAGGAGCCCCCTGGCAATGTTGGAGTTTTCAAAGATAATTCTATGGGCAGAGGTTCACTCTTGCCATCTTTCAGCTATCCATATCCCAGGAGTAGAGAACTGGGAGGCGGATTTTCTAAGTCAGCAGACTTTTCATCCGGGGGAGTGGGAGCTCCATCCGGAGGTATTTGCCCAGTTGATCCAAATTTGGGGCAAACCAGAACTGGATCTCATGGCGTCTCGTCAGAACGCCAAGCTTCCTTGTTACGGGTCCAGGGATCCCAAGGCAGCGCTGATAGATGCTCTAGCAGCGCCCTGGTCCTTCAGCCTGGCTTATGTGTTTCCACCGTTTCCTCTGCTCCCTCGTCTGATTGCCAAGATCAAGCAGGAGAGAGCTTCAGTGATCTTGATAGCCCCTGCGTGGCCACGCAGGACTTGGTATGCAGATCTGGTGGAGTCCACCACCATGGACTCTGCCGCTAAGGCAGGACCTTCCACTTCAAGGACCCTTCAAACATCCAAATCTAATTTCTCTACGTCTGACTGCTTGGAGATTGAACGCTTGATTCTATCAAAGCGTGGTTTTTCCGAATCGGTCATTGATACCTTAATTCAGGCTCGAAAGCCTGTCACCAGGAAAATCTATCATAAGATATGGTGTAAATATCTTCATTGGTGTGAATCCAAGGGTTACTCATGATGTAAGGTCAGGATTCCTAGGATATTATCTTTCTCCAAGAAGGATTGGAGAAGGGTTTGTCAGCTAGTTCCTTAAAGGGACAGATTTCTGCTCTGTCTATTCTTTTGCACAAGCGTCTGGCTGAGGTTCCAGACGTTCAGGCGTTTTATCAGGCTTTAGTTAGGACCAAGCCTGTGTTTAAACCTGTTGCTCTGCCATGGAGTTTACATTTAGTTCTTAAAGTTCTTCAAGGGGTTCCGTTTGAACCTTTGCATTCTATAGATATTAACCTTTTATCTTGGAAAGTTCTGTTTTTAGTAGCTATCTCCTCGGCTCGAAGAGTTTCGGAGTTATCTGCTTTACAATGTGATTCCCCTTATCTGATTTCCATGCAGATAAGGTAGTGTTACGTACCAAACCTGGGTTTCTTCCTAAGGTGGTATCTAATAAGAATATCAATCAGGAGATTGTTGTTCCTTCACTATGTCCTAATCCTTCTTCAAAGAAGGAACGTCTATTACACAATCTTGATGTGGTTCATGGTTTAAAGTTTTATTTACAAGCTACGAAGGATTTTCGTCAAACATCTGCTTTGTTTGTTGTCTACTCTGGACATAGGAGAGTCCAAAAGGCTTCGGCAACTTCTCTTTCTTTTTGGCTAAGAAGTATAATACGCTTAGCTTATGAGACTGCTGGCCAGCAGCCTCCTGAAAGAATTACAGCTCATTCTACTAGAGCAGTAGCTTCCACATGGGCTTTTAAACATGAGGCCTCTATTGAACAGATTTGTAAGCGGCGACTTGGTCTTCACTTCATACCTTTTCTAAATTCTATAAATTTGATACCTTTGCTTCTTCGGAGGCTATTTTTGGGAGAAAGGTCTTACAGGCAGTGGTGCCTTCCGTTTAAGTTCCTGCCTTGTCCCTCCCTTCATCTGTGTCCTAAAGCTTTGGTATTGGTATCCCACAAGTAATGGATGAACCCGTGGACTGAATACACCTTTACAAGAGAAAACAAAATTTATGCTTACCTGATAAATTTATTTCTCTTGTGGTGTATCCTGTCCACGGCCCGCCCTGTCATTTTAAGGCAGGTGTTTTTTATTTTTAAACTACAGTCACCACTGCACCCTATAGTTTCTCCTTTTTTCTTGCTTGTCTTTGGTCGAATGACTGGGGGTGGCAGTTAGGGGAGGAGCTATATAGACAGCTCTGCTGTGGGTGTCCTCTTGCAGCTTCCTGTTGGGAAGGAGAATATCCCACATGTAATGGATGAACCCGTGGACTGGATACACCACAAGAGAAATACATTTATCAGGTAAGCATAAATTTTGTTTTTTGTCAGGCTCTATCTAGAATTAAGCCTGTATTTAGACCTATTACTCCTCCCTGGAGTTTGAATTTAGTTCTTCGAGTTCTGCAAGGGGTTCCGTTTGAACCTATGCATTCCATAGATATTAAACTATTATCTTGGAAAGTTCTGTTTTTGGTTGCTATTTCTTCTGCTCGAAGAGTTTCTGAGCTTTCAGCATTACAGTGTGATTCACCTTATCTCATATTTCATTCTGATAAGGTGGTTTTACGTACCAAACCTGGGTTCCTTCCTAAGGTTGTTTCGAATAAGAATATTAATCAGGAAATTGTTGTTCCTTACTTGTGTCCTAATCCTTCTTCTAAGAAGGAGTGTCTGTTACATAACTTGGACGTGGTCCGTGCCTTAAAGTTTTACTTACAGGCAACTAAGGATTTCTGTCAATCATCTTCATTATTCATTGTTTATTCTGGAAAGCGTAGGGGTCAGAAAGCTACGGCTACCTCTCTTTCTTTTTGGCTGAGAAGTATCATCCGCATGGCATATGAGACTGCTGGACAGCAGCCTCCTGAAAGAATTACGGCTCATTCTACTAGGGCTGTGGCTTCCACATGGACTTTTAAAAACGATGCATCTGTGGAACAGATTTGTAAGGATGCGACTTGGTCGTCCCTTCACACTTTTTCCAAATTTTTACAAATTTTATACTTTTGCTTCTTCTGAGGCTATCTTTGGGAGAAAGGTTCTTCAAGCAGTGGTGCCTTCCGTTTAGGTTCCTGTCTTGTCCCTCCCTTTCATCCGTGTCCTATTGCTTTGGTATTGGTTTCCCACAAGTAAGGATGAAATCCGTGGACTCGTCATATCTTTGTAAAAGAAAACTAAATTTATACTTACCTGATAAATTACTTTCTTTTATGATATGACGAGTCCACGGCCCTCCCTGTTATTTTAAGACAGGTTTATTTTATTTTTTGAAAACTTCAGTCACCACTGCACCTTTTTAGCCTTTCCTTTTCTCTTCCTATAACCTTCGGCCGAATGACTGAGGGTGGAGGGGAAGGGGAGGGGCTATTTATACAGCTGTGCTGTGCTGCTCTTTGCTACTTCCTGTTAGCAGGAGGTTAATATACCACAAGTAAGGATGAAATCCGTGGACTCGTCATATCGTAAAAGAAAGTAATTTATCAGGTAACCATAAATTTAGTTTTTTTACCTCTATGATTACCTGTATTGAAGCACCTGCAGACTGTCCCTTATCTTAGTGGGTTTTTTTTTTATAAACTTGCATTTTAGCTAATTAGTGCTGGTTCTTGTATATCCATTATCATTCTCCACAGGAGTGAGCACAATGTTATCATTATGGCACAAATTAACTAGCACTGTCTGACTGTTGTGCAAGATTAAAAAATAAATAATAGGGGGAGCGTGTCCGGGCGGCGGCCATGACTGGTTGCAGGAACAGAAAGCTCCAGATATTCTGCGATTAATCCACCGCCTATTTAAAACTCTCTAAGAATCCAGTAACCTATCATATAATTACAGCGGCCTTGTAAGATCATTCCTAACCCCCCCCCCCCCCCCGTTTGCTGGTTAAAGCAGGGCAGGTCTGCTTAACTGCTGATACTAGTTGATAACATTTGCCTGATCATGGATGAGGTACAGAGTCAAACAATTTGAGCCCTGCTGTCGGATCTAGCTCAACAAATGGATAGCAGCTTCTCACAGTTGGTGTCCCTAATAAGAGCCCAAATTACAGAGAATGAGAGCATGAAGAGTGTTATGGCGGCTACGCAGCACAATATCCCACAGCCCTTCACAGCTAGAGCAGAGGTTGCTTGGAGCAGCAAGCCATTTCCTGAGGACCCACAGCCAGAGTTACAGAGAGCTACTCAGTGTAATCGGATGCACAGGATCATATACACTACTACAAAACCCTCTCTAACCAGGTATGAGAGCGCACTTGAAGCGAGTCCACTGCCAGATCGGGTGGGTGCGAGACGAAAACTGGGCCAATATCCCAATCTAGAGGTGACCAGTTCATCTGAACTCTCCCCTGTGTGTCTCGAGACACGGTCAACTGTGACTTTGGAAGTCCATATCTTGTGGTTCGAAGGTGACAATATAGAGACTAATCCCTTTCAGCTTTCTTATCCCTATGTGTCTGTGGACATCCGATGTGGGATTGGGTAACATTGACTTTACTCTCAATCCAATTTAAAAGGGCTATGTTCTTATAAAATACTTGCTGTGCATACTCAAATGATGACCCTATAGTCTGAAATACTTGTATAGTTGCATGCAGCTCTATCCAGACCATATGTTATGTTTATTTGGCTATCCTATAGGCTATGTGTATTGTCATATATTCAGCTTTTATTATTTTTGCATATATCTTGGACACCTGTATTGGTAACCTTACATTTTGCTATTTGCATAAGCAGTTTTCCTTGGCTTAGCCAATGTAAGCAACATGACATAATTCTCCTTCATACACATCTCAGATGTATTTATCAGCATTATATGATTCTTCATTTTATTAGATACCTAAGTGCATAATTAGAGGCAATTATATTGCTATTTGCCTCTATTTCAAGCTAGTTTTACCCTTGTAAGCTCCATTTACAATTTAGTTGTGGGCACAAAGAAATTCCAGCAGCACAACAGTAGTGAATTATATTCCAAATTTATTAGGTACCTGGAGGTAAAATAATTACGCTTCGGGCTCAGTAGCCCTTATTCATAGCTACTGAGCCCGAAACGTCATTATTTTACCTCCAGGTACCTAATAAATTTCGAATATAATTCACTACTGTTGTGCTGCTGGAATCTCTTTGTGCCTATATTATGTTGGAGTCTTCAAGCAGTGGCTCCTCCAGCTTTGCACACTAAATATAAGCCACTGGTGCTTGAGTTACTTTGACTTTACAATTTAGTTGTGCACATGTTTAAAATGTAAGAGATCTAATGATCAGCTATAGCTATCCACAATAGTAAGTACATATGATTATGAGCAGAATACATAGAGGTCAACATATGACTAAGCCTTGTTAGGGAACCCTAGAGGTCACCCCTTTGAATGCCATCAGGACACTGTCCATATACTATTGATGGTATCTTATTTAGTAAA